>NC_024801.2:2308762-2535589 GCF_000309985.2 Brassica rapa | reverse complement strand
CCCTCAGAGACACATGTTGTCTTATTAATATCACTCAGAGACACAATATGATACAGCACACTTTCTCTATGCAGAGTTTACTAATATAACCCTCAACCAGACCAGAGACATCTAGTTAACCACTCAATGAGACCAATCTAATTAACCAAAACGAGACCAAACCGATACTTACCTTTTACTTTTTACAAACCATCCGTTTACTTTATCTTCTTTCCATTTTCACGGTTCTTGTAAAACAACTCACTCTCGACGAACCCTAATCCTTTTCTCCCGATGAACCCGATGAACCCGATGAACCCTAATCTTGTCTTTTTTCTTTCTGATTATCTCCCCCCGAAATTCTCTACCCATAAGTTCGCAGAATCATCGTCTCGCCTCCGGTTTCTCGATCCAGAAGTTCGTCGCTTCGATTTCGCAGAATCATCGTCTCGCCTCAGGTTTCTCGACCCAGAAGTTCTTGATACTTGCCGTGCAACCGCTTCATCGAACAACTCCAAATGGAAGGTTAGATCCATTATTTCACTTTCTTTTTGATTCCGTCGGAGACAGCAAACCTTAAATTTTAATTTTTTTTTTAAATTGCAGATAACGCGTGTGATTCCCGTCTCCCCGAGAGGCTTTTCGCCACTGACAGATTCCCCCGTCATCGTCTGAATATCTACTCTAGGCCGAACATTCTAGCTTTCGTTCGCCACGCCCTTCGCGGTTCTGAAGTGTTTTGCAAAGATTAGGGAATCTTCCTTCGGAAAGCTTTTCGATCTCCCAACTCGTCAGTGCCCAGTTTCCTGTAAGCTGATACACAGCCTTCTCTCTCGTCAGTTACGCTGCAACCAAGAACACACGCTATGGTCTGTGTTTGGTAAAGACCCTCTTAGATTCAGCCTCGAAGAGTTTGAGACCATTACCGGGCCTTAATTGTGGCTCCTTTCCCGACGGGTACGAAGCACCTGACCACAACCGAAAGGATGCAAACAAGCAGAAGGGCGCACACAAAGATCCGTTGTGGCAGAAGATAGTAGGCAAGTACGACAATATCACCATTGCAGACTTAGCTGAGGAGCTTGAGCACGACCACCAAATGGATGAGTGGAGGAGAATCCGGCTTGCTCTCATCATCATACTCGATGGAGTCTTGATCGCCTCCCAACAGATTCACCGCCCTACGCTGAGGTACGTTCAGATGCTGGATGATGTAGATGCTTTCCTCGAATTCCCTTGGGGCGCGAATCTTTCCTACACACTGTGCGTTGCATGAAACCGCCTAAGTTCGAGAAAGGCAACCCCGTAGACAGCCCAGTTGATATGCTTGTTCTGAAGCTCAAACAAGAAACATTTCGTCTCACCGGCTTCCCTCTAGCATTGCAGTTACTCGCTTTCAGAGCCATACCCATGTTGCTCTCTAAGATCCCTGCTCCCTTTAACGACCAGACAATAATGGACCTTACCGAGCCTAATCTACCTAACCATCCATCCATTGATCTAGACGCAGTTCTAGAAGTAGAAGCTAACTCCTCTGTAAGTTTATAGCTCCTCAAGCGCCATTTGTTTGCCTTTCTTTGCTGACTGACAACGATAACTTTGTGTGTTCTGTCTCATGCAGCTGCGGGTGACACCACTTATACCGCTAGTCAGGGGACCGCATCCTGGATGGGGGGTATGGCCAAACGAAAAGACAGATGATAAGGTGACATACATGGAGCAGCTGATAGCCAACAACCACTGTTTTTCTAAAGCTATGTGGCCCGGAGGAGATTGCTCGGAGCCTGTTTTCACGTTTACTCCAATACCTGAAAACCCGTCCACAAGAAACACACTGTTCCGAGGAAAAGGATGGAGTCCACGATCAAACCTCACAAAGCGGGGAAAGAAACTTCAGTACCTTCAGAAAATAGGCGCAGCACCCGCTTGCAAGCATCCTCCACTCCAACCCCCCCTCCACCGAGTTGTTAGAAGCTAGAATCTCTACTTTGGAAGCCAATGCCACCACCTGATGGTAGCCAGAATAACCGGGTTGGAAGCCACAGTTGCGAAGTTGGGAGCATCCAACGAGCGTCTTAAACAAAAGCTACACTGGCAACTTAAAAGGAGCAGAGCCACTTCTTTATTACCACAGTTTGTTGTCACGCATCGTCGCAGGAGCGCACCTCATCGACCACAGTCTAATGATCTCCAAGGTGATGATCATCATGATTCCCCCAACTCTAAGAGGCGTAAGACCAACCAGGTAACCCATTTTACTTGCATAACAACATACATAACCATTACAAAACCCGTTCTCATAATCACCTATCAGGTAACCCTTTCATTTGATTAACAGGTCTCTGATGGCATTTTGGGTTCTGGATCACCTATTCTGAGTCAATACCGGCCCAGCATTGTGCTTCTAGACGCATTGATTTCAACAACCCCGTTCTCAATAATCACCTATCAGCTGACAACCACTCTGCTGACCACAAATCCTCTCCCCGTCCACCTCTCCCGTCCACACTCTCCCCTCAGCCCCTCTCATAGCCAACGATCCAACCAACTCCTATCTACTGACCACAACTCACCTGACCACCAACTTAACCGCCATCACTCTACTGACCACCAATCTCCTAGCCATCAACCACATGACCACAGATCACCAACTCACAGTTCTGCTAGCCACAAATCTCCCAGCCACAACCCTCTGGCCTTTAACCCTCTCGTTGTCGACCAACAGTCTCCTAACCATCAAACCTATATCCACCCATCGCCTGCTGATAACCACAACTCTCCTAAACACGGAGAGCATTCATCTACCCACCTCGTCGTCGACCCCCTTGACCACGAACCACCCAACCACATTCCTGCCACCCCAACATCAGACCCACCCTCATCTGCCCATAACTCTCCTCCACCCGCTATCTCCCTCGCCCAATTCTCCAACCATACAAACATCTAACGAACTATCACCACTTTTCACTGCGGTCACCTCTCAAAAAACCCCTCTCCCACCTGCTCCCTTCCCTCAAGGAAGTCTTTCACAACAATACGCCCCAATAGGGACTTTGCCACAGTTTGATGCTACCCCTCTTAACAAACCAGCATCCCAATCACCGCCTTCTCACGGTCTTACGTTACCCGAACCTGATACCGCTCCGCCTATCTACGACTCCTCAGCCTTTCTATACTCCCAATACCACTTTTTAAACCCACACCTGCTGCTCAACAACCCACCCACCATCTCCCCTAATCCACTTTTTACCACCCACCTGCTTTGACCACCACACACCCACCACTCTCCAAACAAGCCCGCTGGCTTCTCTACACACTACTCCACCCCAAATGCTTTCGCTGCAACTGCTACTCTTAAAGGGTCTAACTGCCGTTTGAACGAACAAGTAAAGAACACTTGCTCATTCACTGATACTTTATGAATCCTCTGCTTATAACCACCATTCTTTCTTAACTCACTCACTCCTTTTAATTGCTGTAGGATCTAAACAGGGATCACGGCGAGGGCGAAGCTAGTGATTCATCACCAGACAAGACAGTACGTAGGGTTGTGGACGAACTCAATGTACTGTTTATGACAATAGATCTCTTAGCCTTACAAATCTATGTCTCCATTATAATCGTTGCCCCGTTTATATTGCAGGCACAAACGACTTGTAAAGAAGTTTGCGAGCTCAGTGACTCATCGCCAACCAGAAAAACAAAGGAGCATCAGCCGTCTGAGGCAGAAAAGGTTCCTAGCCCAAACTTTCCTCAACCGCCCGGATTTCCCCCATTACCTTCTGGTCACTCCTCCACCGGAGGATCTATGGGACATTTTCGCAAAAACCATGGCAGCCAACAAAAAAGGGTAAGCAACATCACTAAACTTCTTCTTCTAACTATACATTCTACATTTGCACAAATCAACTATATATTTTGTTGATCTATGTAAATCAGCTTCCACGTCACACCTTCAAAACTCGACTTCAGCAACCAGTTTCTCCTCCAGCTCGCTACTCCCTCCCAGTGGACAGACTCTCTGGTACGTGCAAACACACTTTCTAAAACAGCAATGTCCCCCACTATCACCTAGTACTAACTCAATCTCTGTTTGTTTTATCTTTTCTCCTCCAGCACATGGCTGTCCTAATGCACATGCTAGACATGCATCACAAAGATGTGCTACAGATGGAGAATGCGACGTTTATGCCTCCCACCCTCACCTCATTGATGCAGTCCAAAGATCGCCAATTTCAAGCCGCACTTAAGAAAGACAAAATCAGGTGGGATCAGCGGATATCTAAACTCATCCTCCTTCCTGGTAAAACCTGGATGAAAGAAGTGGTGAAGGTATACACTCCAATGATATGGGCGGACAGACACTGGGTTGGGTTAGCGATCGACCTCCGGGCTGGACATGTCGACGTACTAGATTCACTGCCCTCTCTATACAACGAGGAACGTGTTCAACGATTTCTCAGGCCCATCCTCCAGATGCTCCCCTATCTCATCCGCTACGTGGCCAAGAACAACTCCCGTGATCTATCTCCTTTTACATGCCAGCGGAGAACGGGCACATATGAAAACTCAAGGTCTGGCGACTGCGGTCCTGTATGCGCTAAGTTTATGGAGCTACATCTTTACGGTGACCCGTATCCACACATGAGCGGTCTCACAGATGGCATGGTTGACAAGTTCCGCCAACAATACGCAATGGAGGCGTATAAAACCATTGTCTTACCAGCTTACTACTAGTCTTCTCTCCCTAACTATAGTTCTACGGATTAACAAGGCACCTTTTCATGTTTTTCTACTAATGTGCCTTCCTAGTTATCGGAGAACTTATGTATTTTCTATTGTTTTCAATCCGGCTAGAAACTACTCTGTAACCTTTTGTCAACAAACTAAACTTGCCGGTTGCTTTAGATCAAATCGGAATTTATCTACTTCTCATGGTAAGCTTCATTGTAGTTGTGTTGTACAGTATACTTTCGTAACCACATCAACGTGTCCACAATATACTTTCGTAACCACATAAACGTGTTCACAATACAAACATGCTCAACAAACCTAACACTCAAAGTTTCAAACTCAGCGTTTAGTACAATCACCTTTAACCACAACAACCTTCTTCACCATCACAAACGACAACCACAGTCATGTCATCCACAAAGGAACCTTCCAACCTCACTAAACGATTCTTTAACCATACGAAATAATCTAACCTACCCAACAATCCTACCCTAAACAAAACGAACCTTCCAACCTTGTTCATTTAACTAACTTAATCACATTTTTCACACATCCCGTAAATTTTTTCTGGTCCATAACCTACTTAACCACAACAGCTTTCTGTACCATCCAAAACAACAACCACAATCATGTCATCCACATAGCAACCTTCCCCCCTCACTAAACCATAATCTAACCACACGAAATAATCACATTATTCCCAAACCATGACAAACACAACCACGAGTACATCATCCACACCTCCCGTTAATTTTTCCTTAGCCATAACCTCTTTGACCACGAACTTACTGTCCTCCACCCCTCCACTTCTAGCCAGAACAAATATGCGACGACCACCAACATATCATCCACGTCCGACACTGCCGGAGAGGGCCGCAACCATAACCAATCTAGCCACATCTTCGCTGACCACCGACCACTTTCACACGTAATTACGACAACTCCTACCCAGACCACATATCCAACGACCACAATCAAGTCATCCAAGCCAACGCATAGTTCAAACCATTCACCACAACCACACCCTAAACCACCATTACCACCCTGACAATGCCCTAACTAACCACGATAACTACTCCCCTTGCAAACCCTGCTATCTTCTTAACTTCGTAATGACAAACAACACACAAACCGAAACACTTTCACGTTATCCATAACCATAACCAACACAGAACTAACACCAACTAACACAAAAGCCTCTTGTTATACTCACACCAACACAAATATTACCCTGAACACAACTTTTCCAACAACGCTACACCCTTGCTCACCAACAACTAAAAAAAACAACTTTAAACAACAGCCAGCCCCTAAACACCAGCAACTCCTACAAACAAACGGTTGCGAAACTAACCACACTCCCACCCACACCCCCTAGATGTTTTCTTACTAAAATATAGAACACTTCCACGACATCCATAACCATAACCAACACAGATCTAACACCACACGTCGCCATCCTAACTTGACATACCTTGTACTCTTAACTAACTTCTCCTAACTTAATCACATTTTTTCACAAACCATGATAAACGCAACCACAAGCACATCATCCACGCATACACCTTCTGTTAATTTTTACTTAACCATAACCTAATTAGCCGCAACCTTACTATTTCACGTCATCCATAACCATAACCAACACAGATCTAACACCACACGCTAACCCTAACACGTAACCATCCTAACTTGACATACCTTGTACCCTTAACCAACTACTCCTAACTTAATCACATTTTTCCACAAACCATGACCAACGCAACCACAACCACATCGTCCAGCCTACACCTTCTGTTAATTTTTTCTTAAACATAACCTATCTAACCGCAACCTTACTATTTCACGGCATCCATAACAATAACCAGCACAAATCTAACAAACACGCTAACCCTAAACACGTTGCCATCCTAACTTGACATACCTTGTAACCTTAACCAACTTCTCCTATCTTAATCACATTTTTTCACAAACCATGACCAACGCAACCACAACCACATCGTCCACGCCTACACCTTCTGTTAATTTTTCTTAAACATAACCTATCTAACCGCAACCTTACTATTTCACGGCATCCATAACCATAACCAGCACAAATCTAACACAACACGCTAACCCTAAACACGTTGCCATCCTAACTTGACATACCTGGTAACCTTAACCAACTTCTCCTATCTTAATCACATTTTTTTCACAAACCATGACCAACGCAACCACAACCACATCGTCCACGCCTACACCTTCTGTTAATTTTTTCTTAAACATCACGTCTCCCTATCTAACCGCAACCTTACTATTTCACGGCATCCATAACCATAACCAGCACAGATCTAACACAACACGCTAACCCTAAACACGTCGCCATCCTAACTTGACATACCTGGTAACCTTAACCAACTTCTCCTATCTTAATCACATTTTTTTCACAAACCATGATAAACGCAACCACAAGCACATCATCCACGCCTACACCTTCTGTTAATTTTTACGTAACCATTACCTAATTAACCACCACCTTAGTGTCCACTACCCCCTTCCTCCACTTCCTCCTGTGTTTACGCCTACTTCTAGCCAAACAGGTTTACGACGACCACAAACATTTCATCCACGCCCTACACTGCCGTTGCGTTTGTCCCAATCATAACCAATTTAACCAAATCTTTACTAACCACTGACGACTACCCCACTTACTCACAACAATTTCTACCCAGACCAAGTATCCAACGACCACATACATGTCATCCACGCCAACTCACTATTCAAAACATTAACCACAACCACACCCTAAACCACTATTACTACCCTAACCATGCCCTAGCTACCCACGAAAAACACTCCCATTGAAAACCCCACCAACCCATCTCATACACTAATCCACCTTTTATTCTAGATCAGTTTCAGTTTTTTTCCTACACAACATAAAAAAACAACAAGAACATAAACATCCATAGATTTGTTTCTTAAAATCATACCAACAAGGGTGTTGCTCACACCAGTGGTGGCATTAACATCTCTACTACAAATACCAAAACAACTACTCCTTCAGGTTACACGAGTTCCGTTCAAAAAAAAATTCTCCCTGCACCTCCATACAATAGCCGTTCAAACAAAAAACTTCCATCACCTAACCTTCAATCTCCAATCATATCGGAACCGTGCAATTGGTGCGGTTGTGTCCTTCTACCCTGCACCTCCCGCACTTATTAGGCACTGACTTCTTCTTAGGACCCTGCATAAGAGATTCACAATTTATCACACCCCTAGATTGTCACAATCAATAAATAATCACCAAAACAAAATCAAATAAACTATCTACCGGCATCTCCCCTGTCGAGGGGAATCGTTTGGTTCTACGCCTCCCTGGTGGCCTCTTAGTCAATGGTGGCATCAACATTGCATCCCTCACGTCTTCTGGAATAGATTCGTCCCTGGGGTCGCCAATTGGCCTAATAACACCTGCATAGGTTTCCCTCCACGCCACCGTCTTGTACCAATGACCAACCATAGTCTCATATGCGAGCCCTATGTTGTCGGCCGCAATCATGGCATGCCCACATGGTATCTTCATGTTGTCAAAGTACTTGCAAGTACACTTCTTCTGCTCCAACTGAACACTCTCAGAACCACCAAACTTCCCAACAACTTGGCAGCTCCAGCTAGAAATAGAGTTCACCTTGCTGCCCTTCACCAGCGCCATTGTCTTTGTCATCACTTTATCGACTTCTATTGTCATCAGACCCCGGTGCTTATTGGCCTTCTTACGTCTTGCACTGAACCACCTTGTCATCATCCCTTGTATGAACATCACCAACTCAATTATTGGGGACGACCTACCCTCTACCAATGCGTTGTTTAGCTGTTCAGCAATGTTACTTGTCATTATATTATACCTCTGGCCCCCAAAGTACGTTCTAGACCAACGTGCAGACCCTATTTTCCCCAAATAAATCCCACATTCGCTGTTAGACGCCCTGATCTTGTCACAGAAATTCTTGTAATCCCTCATCCTATGCGCAGTCGCAGCAGCAGTCACCAACCTCGCTAACCCCTTGCTAGAGAACCTAGCATTAACGTTCCGTGCCAAATGGACGATACAAAACCCATGATGGGCTTGTGGATACACACAGCTAACCGCGTTGGCAATTGAAGTGGCCCGGTCCGATATTATAGCAAGGTTGCTCGAATCCGCCAATATCCTCTCAACCTTCTGCAGAAACCACGTCCAAGCCTCAGTATCCTCACTGTCTACTATTGCAAATGCCAAAGGAAACACTTGGAAATTGCCATCTTGTCCGCTTGCTGTAAGCAACACCCCCTTGTACTTCCCACTAAGATGTGTGCCGTCTAGAACCAACACAAGCCTCAGCTTCTGGAACCCCTTAATAGATGCCCCAAACGCCAAAAACATGTAAAGAAACCGCTCCACACCCTCGTCGTCAACCTCTGTCTCAATATCAGCTACCGTCCCGGGATTGGCAAGTTTCAGCATATACAGATACTCAGCCAGCTTCATATACGAGTCGTCATCTGGTCCCCTCAAGTCAAACATTGCTTGCTCTTTGGCTCTGTAACACTTCATGTAAGATGCCGACAGCCTAAGATCCTCCATCAAGAGCCTTTGTATTTCAACCACCTTTGGCCCTTTCGACGGATCTTTAAATTTAGCCTTGTACACCGCTGCTATAACCCTAGCTGTTCCCCTACTGCCATACCCATTCCTACTCTCGATTGGACAAGTATGATCCAGCTGAGCTTTCCTGATTTCATAGTAACCACAACCGCGTATCTCATGAGCTGTGACTCTCCAATCACAACGCTCATCGGGACACTCGCACACAAAGGAGTCAACCTTTGTCCTCGTCTGTTTGAACTGAAACTGCCCTTTAATAGCGTAAATTGCCAAGGCAATCTGACAATCGACTTTACTCCCATACACCTTCCCAACATGAACAACCCCATCTGCCCCTTCGACATCAAGCCCTGGGATCTCGGCGGCTTCATACACTGTGTCATCATACAGAGGCGGAATGTCAAACTCTTCGTCATCGACATCTTCCAGCTTCCGGTTACTAGGCTCCTGACCACCACTCTCTGGGACACGGCTATTACGACCACCAATACTTGTACGCCCCATCCACGCAAAGTCATCCACGGGGATCTCACCTTTCACACCACTACCGCCGCTGCTTTCCCCAACAGGCTCACTGCTGCTACCCTCCGACAACTTCGCAACTCCGTTTGCCTCTTTGTCGTTAAACACAACTTCCACGGCGTCGCTGCCGCCTAAATCACCATCTATTAGTGGCTCCCAAAACTCAACGTCATATCCTCTAGGCCTAATATCCCTTTCATCAATCTCTTCTGGCCCACTGTAGTCGCTGTCAATACCCTCGCTCCAGCCATTACAATCACCTCCACCAGTGGGGTTACTTTCTGACCTTAACCGCTCTTCGAATTTCTCAACCTCCTCAATAAGCTGGAAATCATCGAGGTTAATGAAGTTGGTTTTCGAACCCACGCTGGAGAGGTCGACAGCCTTTCTTTTAGTACCACTCTGGCGCTGCTTCGCGCTGCATCTCGGTGTTTCAAAGACATCCATGTCAGGAGCAGCCGTACAATACCCCAAACTCTCGAAAGTTGCGAACAAATTCAAACTACCGGTAACTTTCATGTGGGTGAAGAAATACCTAAGCGCACCATCGTTTGTAAGCAGGACGGGAGGAGTTTTAATCCCGGTTGCAAGGTCCTTGCTGTCCGGCGGCCAATAGCTAAGCGCTAGATTGAAAGAAGCTTTCGACTTCTTAAACTCAGCAAACACCAGACTCTCGATCTCCTTTATGGTCAGCGCTTCATGGACAGGTATCATCCTCGCCATTTTTGTCTTGTCCACCACAAACTCCCATTTCCCGTCAGACCCACATAGCCATGCTCCACACATCACCATACACATCTCGTCCATCTGCATTGACATCGTACATCGTTTACCATGGAAATCTAGAAAACACTAAAAAACAAAACCCTAACCACAACTTCGAAACTACACACCAACAAGCTAAATCGATAAAGTCTACAAACTAACCTTCACTTCTGCAGCGGAGGAACTCTGCACGGAGCTCCCTACGTCCGTTCAAACTCGTAAATCTCTCCCACCCTTATCTTTCAGCTTCGTAGAACAACAAAGACAACACACAGCAAGGTACGTTAAAGGAAACACATTTATGGCGACCCCAACCAACCCTCTTAATCTTAGCCATTGGATCTCCTTTTAATCAAATAATCTGACGGCTACAATTGAAAACTCTCTATTTTAACTTATTCATTTATTAGACCAAACAAATGTCTGGTTTGGTTCCTTAGAGGAAACATCCTCTCCCATAACAAACCGTTGGAGGGCTTTTCTGTCAATCAAAAATACACCTGTCCAAGTAATGTGTCCCCTGACCACAAAGTGTCTTCTAGTGTTAACAAAAGACAAAATGTGCCTCACAGTGTAAACGTCTCATCACCTACAAGCCTCCAAAAAAAATCGTTTTAGGGTTTTTGCCAACAGATTTGTAGAGGAAAGAAAAGTATGTGTTCAGGGAGACAAACCCTGAATTTGGGCCGATCCTTCATAATAGTGATTGTATATAGTTGAAAACAAGCAAAATTTTGAATTCTGTGTAAAAAAGATTATATTTATTTTATTATGTAATACATAATGTTGCTTGTGGCGGCTAAATTCTCACGTCAGGATGTTGTTATATCAGACAACATTACGATCTGTCCTATTTGTTTCTACTGGATTTGACATACTCTTCATTTCTTTCTTCTTAGCCCATAAGACGAGGTACAGTCCTCCCACAAGAATGACTGTACCTATAATGCTGCATCAATGTTGCCAAGTCACATCGATTACGTTCTATTACTTAAATGATATCTTAAGAAATCAATACTAGATGAAGATTTGTACCTCCCGGAATAAATAGGCTCTTGTAAAATAAGTGATGCGACGATGACAACAACCACTAGTCGTACAGGCCTAAACATGGACACAAATACTGGTCCATTAGCGTCCACACACCACACAATGACAGCAAATGCCATACCGGAAATCATAATTCCCTATAATAGACGAAATTAGTTAACCAACAAGATCGACAAAAAAAAAGAGAGAGAGAATAGAATTTAGTCATGAGTTTTGTTTATTTACCGAAAAGATGCGGGCAAACAGTTTAATATCCCATCCTAATCTCCATTCTTCAAAATCAGGTTTCCAAATAAGAGCCACAAGAAGAGCCACCAAGCTCCCCATCATGTTCATCAAAGCAGTGTTCCAATAAGGTCCCCCAAGTCCGTTACCTATCTTAACCTATTGGTATAAAAATAATCTTTATACCATATGTATGCATTGGTCGCTGTATTGATAGTATTAGCATTTAGTAAGACTAGAGAATGTTGATAAAAAGAAACAAAAGCAATTAGTTAACTCATTTGATATAGATGATGAGGAAAAAAGAATGAAATAATACTTCATGTGTTCCCTGTAAAATATTTTTAGATTTTTTTTTTTAAATGTAATGCAAAATTATAATCATATTTAGTTTCAAGTTAAATGTCATCATAACCTTTTTTTTGTTTCAGCTGAAGGATTGTTTTAAATCTTAGCCAAAAACTTAAATAGAATTAAAATGTCAATTCATATTACTTAAATGTATTAGTGTAAGAGATCAAATTAAATAACTTATTAATAGAATTTTAATGTGTAAAATTTTCTTAAATGATATTTGTAAATAAATAAAGAGGATATTTATTTACTGTCATATAATCATTTGTATTATGCATGTGGCACATCTTCATTTGCATAATCGGGTATCCAAACACCTAGGCCAGGTGTGTCACTGCATAGG
The DNA here is from genome assembly GCF_000309985.2 of Brassica rapa. Taxonomy (NCBI): domain Eukaryota; kingdom Viridiplantae; phylum Streptophyta; class Magnoliopsida; order Brassicales; family Brassicaceae; genus Brassica; species Brassica rapa. Next base: position 2,522,990 of record NC_024801.2, on the reverse strand, counting down.
ATAGTTCACTGCACATTGCATGCGTATTATTCAAAATAACAATTGGTGGGTTAATTAAGCAATATATGTAACTTTTTTTTTCGAGCACACGCAATATATATAACTTAATTTTCATTTCAAACATTTTTTTTTGTTTTAGAAACTCTAGATTTTGTAAATTATAGGTAATATACTGTGGAATAACCAATAAATTTATGTCACCAGTTATCATTACTCTTTCTATCCCTTAGATATTATTAGAGAAATGATTTGCCATATGTTTTTTTTCGTAAAATAACTATATGTCAATAAGTTACAAAAAAAGAAGTTATATGTTATTTCTACAATCATTTTCACAAAAAAATATGACATGACTAATAAATTAGATGATATGACTTATGGCTAAATATGACATGGACAATTACATTGTTGATTTATATTTTTGGTAAGCTTTTTAGAATATGCATGGTAGTAACTCATACATTACATTACATTTAATTTTTATTTATATTTTTAGTAAACTTTTTAGAATATGGTAATAAGTTATACATCATCACTAAAATAAATATATTCAAATCTGATATTATAATTTTTGAAATATTATTTAATTCTATTTTTATAATTATATAATTTTTATAACTAAAATTTTAATAGTAATATCATTAGTTTCTTTTATATATCTACAAATTTTATAAATACTGTTTAGTTTAAATGTTTGATATTATACAATTTTTACATCAATTTTTGTCTTAATTTTACACAAGTTGATTTGATATATTTAACCAATTGAAATAGATACAAAAATCTATATATTTTTTAATAAAGATACAAAATCTATCTAAGATTATAATTTTAAATATATACATATATATATATTAAATATAATTTTAATTAAAAATTATATTTATCTTAATTTTATGTTTAATTAAATTTATATTAAAATACTGGCAAGAAAATAATAAAATCTACAATATTAATTAAGTTTTTTAAATATAATTTAAATTAAAAAATATTTAAATTTAATAAGTATAAATTGTGTTTTATTTTTTTGTTTTTATTTCATTTTTTCAGATCTCCATGTAATTTATAGTCGCTAATGTTTGTGTAACAATTCTGAGTTTAGTTGAACAATAAATAATATGAGAACATATTGACAATTATTTTAATAAAATTTTATAGGCTTTTACCTAAAAATATTTTTTTAAATAGAGAAAGATGTGAATATCAATGTATATATACTAACTTTAAATGATAATATTTTTAGTTTCCTTTTTTGAAAAGGATTGTATGCTCTAATTATATAATCCATCAATTTTAAGTGTTGTGTTACATTTTCAATACAAAATTTTAAATAAATTTTCATTTCTAACCTCATTATTTCAATGTATTAAATGGAGAAAGAAACTGTTGTTAATATATTATTTAAAGATAAAAATAAATTTTAATAGTTTTTAATTTGTGTTAAAATAGAAATTTACCTGCAATAGAACCCAAAAGGAATAAGAGATTACGCCTCCTAGAGCAAGAAAGGCCGCAAGTATAGAAATGTTCGGAGTTGTATCACTGTGTGTCCGGCCTCCTAGATGAATACGAGACGACCAAAGATGGATCTCTTTTCCTTTGTACAATACAAAGAAAAATAATCCACCAACGCCAAGTAGTGTCCCGATCACTTTAGCTTTTCCATATTTTGATCCAAGATGTACATGTTCCGTTCTTTAAGATATTTGAAAAACATATATAAGTATATATTTTAATGTATATATTAATTAGAAAGGCAATTCTTACAAATAGAAGAAAAAAGTTTCCTTTTTAGCAACAATCACTAAAAATGTTTACTAATAACAAAATTTTCATATCAAACTGACCAAAAACTCTTTATAATAGAAACAAGTTTAAACTCTAACTTAGAATGAAAGAGTAATATACTCAATATCGAAAATTTTGGAACTTTTAAGAGTAAACAAGTGTTTTCCACAAAAATGATTTGTACTGTTTTGAAATTTAAAACTTATTATGAAATTTTTCGAAAAAAATGTTGTTTTTTTTTTATCTAAAATCTTAACTTTCCGTTTTGATCAGTTAGTTGAGTAATTTGTATAATATGCTAATATATTATAAAAAAAATTAAAATACATATGTACACACTTGGAATGTGAGTAGTATGAAGTAGTTACAAGTGTTGCATTGTGACATGTATATATAAATATGGTTTCTGAATATATTAATATGGCTTATAATTCTAGCAATTTTTATAAATATATCATACATCATAATTTTATTTAAATGATAAATAAATTTTCAGACAAGTGTAATAAATTAATATTATAAATAATAAACCCATCTCTATTTAATACTCCCTATGTTTCTAAATAAGTGTCATTTTGACATTTTTCACACATATTAAAAAAGTGAGGGAAATATATGTAAGTTGTTATTAATTATACATCCCTGACCAATAGTATTTGAGATAAATAAAATTATTTATAAAATCAATGCAATTTTCAATTAATTTTCAGCCGAAAATAAGTATAATTTGTATTGAAATTGTAAAGTGACACTTTTTTTGTAACAAGAAAAAAATGTTAAAATGACATTTAATATGAAACAGAGGAAATACTTATTTATTTATTTATTTAGATGCATTATTTATTTTAATTTTTGTCTGAAGTTCAATCACCAGAATGAAGCAAACTTTCACCAAACAGTTTTAGGAGTTAACTCCATAAATTTTGGTAGAGTCAATGTATAGAAAAAGAAAATCAAACAGGTGAACTGATTAGTAAATTTTTTTTTAAAACGTTAATTTCTTAGAAGTTTGACTGAAAAAAGTTTGACTAATTAAATGCCAAGTTAGAATACACCCAGAATAAGCCTTATCGACATAATCATTCATGCACATTCCTATCAAACTTATACAAATACATGAAAACTTAAATGTACATTGTCAAGGTAAATAAATTCTACGCGTCTTTTGAGAACTTTTGTATAGCAACTCTTAGTCAAAGTTTGAGTGATTCTGGTAATTAATATATATTAAAACCGTACTTTGAACAAAAAGATGTAAAATTAAAGATACCATAAATTATTTTTTGTAAACCGCAATAACATCAAGAGAATTACCTAAGTATAGCAGCCAAGACGAATGTTACTAGCGGGACTAGTATGGTCGCAGTTGAAATAAACGTAGCTGTTGTCCTAGCCAGGGCCTCAGCAAAGAGGATATTCGGTCCTGCCGAGCTGCATTTTCCAAGTTGATAAAATGTTAGAGAAACATGATTATTCTTGTGACAAAAAAGAAGAGAAACATGATTATCTACTAGCAATACTGGAATCCACGTTATTTCATGACTAGTATCAATTTGAACGTTTCTACTTATTGTTGATTAGTAAACTGGATGTTGGGAGTAAGTTGTTACTCATGTTTCTGAGAAACGAAAGATATCTATAGAACTGACTTTATATCCTAAATACATTATGAATTTTTGATCGTACACAAGAGCTCGAGTAATCCATCAAACAAAAGGTGATCACATAAATTGATTGGGTTACCCACCCGAATAACCCCACAAGAAATGCCAGGATAAGAAGCCTCCATGTAAACTCTGGCCTCTTGTTCCTATGTAAGGACATGGAGCAACAATATCTGAATTACCAAGTAAAAGTTGAGTAAAACTAATTTCAGCATTTAATTATACAAACCTTTCGAAGATGAAGGCAAGGAGGAACATAAAAATGGTGGCAAAGATGAGACGATATGCCACAACAACTCTGACGTTCACACCATCTTCGATCACAAGTTTGAACAGAATATCTTGGCCTGCGTAACCAATTTGGACAATTACCATTGCGATTAATGCCTTCATTTCACTCATCATTCCCCACACTGGCAAGGACACTTTGAGAGAGAGGGAGAGAGGGTGAGGATATTGGATGTGTTTCATGCCCCTACAGATTATATGTATATATAGGGTTATGTTTGCACAGATGGCTAAGCAATTGATCGATCTTTTTGCGAATTATTTATAATATAGGGGTTGATTGGTTACAAACTAACAAGTTATGTTCCTTTCTTGGAGTTGAACAAATGTAAAAACGGCTGTACAAGTTTTTGTTTTGCTATTTTTGTTGAATTTTTGTTTTAATTTTTTATTCATTAAATAAGATACAAAAGTTTGTTAAACCACGTAACAAGCAAATCTAAATTTATCTTATTAAACAAAACAAAATACTCTTGTTTTTGCAGTGTTTTGAAACCCGACCCATACCCGTGGTCGAACCGGTAAACTGGGTGATCCGACATATAATCCGGTTTAAGTTTTAGAAAAAATCCATTATTTAAAAACCGGGTAAAACCCACGAGAAAAAATGTTAAAATACGGAACCCGACTACCGGTTGAACTACTGATTGAACCAATACGTAACTTTTAATTATTTGTTCTTTATTTTTTTGTTACATTATTAGAATCTGTTTAGTATTCTAATTAAAAAAAGTTAAGTTTTTAGTTTATTCCAAAATAAAAAGATCATATGATAATATGGATTCTATTAACAAAACTAGTTGATGTAATTTGACGTTAGTTTATTTTTGTTATCGGTAATTTATTACAATTTTATATTTTACTTTTGATTAATTTTGGATTTAAAGTTTTAATTTTATTATTCACACTAAATATTTAAATATTTATAGATTTCAAATCTTGATATATTTTTATTCTATGTCATAACTCTTAATTGTCACAAGATATCATCTTATGACTTATTTGAAAGCAAGAGCAACATCATCTTATATAAGTAGGCACATTTCCAAAATACATAATAATACTTTTTTTTTTAATATTACTCTATTTACAACCATGTTTTATGTAATATTAATTAATAAAATATTTATTTACTTAGATAGATTACATTATATTAATGGTTTTGATACAAAACTGATAAGTGCCTTTTTGTATTCATTTTAATTAAATTCACATGTATGTAATTTATAGAAGACGATAATAACATTCAACATAATATATATATATATATATATATATATTACCGAGTTTATCTCTTCCTATATTTTGTTTTAAACTTTTGAAAATATTAAACATATATTAATATAACCAATTTTATAAAAAATTAATTGTTACGAAGTGGGGTTAATTTTTTATTTTTTTATTTTGAAATTACAATTATTTTGGGTTAATTTAAAAAAATAATACTTTCTAATTTATTGAGTGATTTTTTATCTATATTTGAAGTGTTACTTTTATATATGATTTAACATTAAGTAATATTCTAGAACGGAGAAAGAATGTTTGTGCTTCAAATTCAAAGACAATCTTTATTTCATATTTTTACGTACTTTATTATATTAAAAGTAAAATTTCTATAAATTTGAATTAATGACATCAATCATCAAATTATATATTTTAAATTTAATACAAATATACCAATATGATTAAACTTATTAATTCTGTTTATTTAGATAGATTACATTATATTAATGGTTTTGATATAAATCTGACAAGTGCCTTTTTGTATTCATTTAAATTAAATTCACATGTATGTAATTTATAGAAGACGATAATAGCATTCAACATTTATTTCAATCCAATATATATATATATATTATTTATTTATTATCAAGTTTATCTCTTCCTATATTTTTTTCTAAATTATAAAAATATTAAATATATATTAGTATAACTAATTTTATAAAAAATTAATTGTTACGAAGTTGGATTAATTTTTTATTTATGATTCTGAAATTACAATTATTTTAGGTTAATTTAACAAAATAATACTCTGTTATTTGGCAGCGCTTCATTACAGAATTTTTATCACCGACTATTGGAAGGATTTAAGACGACAGAAACATTAAAAACTTAGCAACATATCGACTCCCATGAGTTCGCCACCGAGTCGGGCGTTCCTGGCCTCCCAATAACGAAGCAACCGCACTTGAACGGTGGATGAGCATTGTCCGGTCCTCAAATCAAATCGGAAAGATTGTAGCATTAGCCATTCTACTCAACATTAGATTACTGGTTTGTGAAAACGAAATTAGGTGATGGTTTAAGATCGCATTCAAGAGAGTGGGGTATGGATTTAAGAAGGAATTGAAGAGGGTTAGTCTGTAACCGGCATCTCTGCGGATTGACAGGGAAGAAGATGAAACAACTCTCTTGGAACACAGGTTTTGCTTCGATCTCGAATGGGGTACACAGGTTCAACCCTAATAGCAAAACGACAATCAATATGTGTTTAGATTTAGGTGTTAACGAATGGGCCTGGATCAATTATGAGAATATAAAGCCCAAAAGAAACAAAGTCCATATATCGTCCAAATAAATGAAACGTAACGTTTTGGTTAAGTGGACACGTGTCAAGCCTACATGATTCGACGTTCTGACCTATCTGCTGAGGTGGCACAACAAAAAGGAAGGAAACCATGTTTTATAATAATAGATATATTATATAATCCATAATATATTGAATAAAATATTATTCATCACTATCAGAAACGAGAATTAATCCAATGATATCTTCCATAACTGAAAAAAACTTTAAATTCATAAATTAAAGAAATTGACTAAAATACCACATTCCTAATAACATTTTTTTATGTTTACCTTAGCTATTTTTTCTTTCAATTTTAAAGAGGAAAAATACATTTATAACCCTAGAGTTAAATAATCTAGAATTAGCATCTCGATCTACACTCCATATTTTACTCCAAAATAGAGTGGAAAATGAAGTAATAAATAAAAAATAAAAGCATAACTCTATAAATGGAATAATCTTCCTTTTTAGTTCATTGCTTCAGTTCCCACTCCATTTTGGAGTACAATATAGAGGGGGAAAGTGCCAAAATGACTCAAAACTTGATTTTGAATACAAAAGTATACCTCCAATTTAATCAAATGTAAAAGTAGCCCAAAAAACTAGTAAAATTACAACAAGCACCTTATGACCAAACAAAAAACATGTATTGAGTTTTATCATTATAACCCTCCGCATGAGAAGACTTCTTTGTAAGTCTTCTCGTTCAATAGATTTTTAAAATAATTTAATTTTTTTATAAAAAATCTTTTGATGAAAAAAATTGAAATCATTTAATAATAAACATTTATAAATGATGTAAATTTAGTTTTACTAAAACTGAATTATTTTCAACATAGATGAGTGAAAGTAGATTAACTCACGATAATCCTTGGTTTAGGGTTTGGTAACATATGTTATAATATTGTTGGTATATTTAGGATTAGATTTTGAAATTTTTCCTTTTTTTTCCTTTTTAAATTTGACCTATATGTGCTTAGTATAACTGTATAATAACTTGATTTAAACACTTTCTAAGTATCTTAAAAGTTTAAGAACATGTTTTTTTTGTTTAGTTATTTAATTATAGGGTCTGGAAGACTCACATAAAACTTCCCAAGAAGTCTTCTGACATATCCCGCCTAAATTTTAGTAGAATTTAGGATTTCCGCCTAAATTTTAGAAGAATTTAGGTTTCCCGCCTAAATCAAAGTCTTCCAAAAATCGTCTAGGGGAAGTCTTCTCATGTACTAGATCTTAAAAGTAATTAATAAATTTTATAAAAAATATTTTGAAAGAGAATAAATCAAAATCATGTATTAATAAACATTTTTAAATGATGGAAATTTAGTTTTACTAAATTGAATTATTTTTAACATAAGTGAATGAATGTAGATTGAGTCATGATAGCCTTCGGTTTAGGGTTTGGTAACATATGTTATAATATTGTTGGTATTTTTTTTAGTTTGAAATCTTTAGTGACTATCTAATTACTTGATTTAAACACTTTCTAAGTTTTTTTTTAAGTTTAAGGAAGTGTTTTTGCTTAGTTATTTGATTATATGGACTGGAAGACTCCGAGAATACTTTGATTTAGGATTTCGTAACATATATTAGAGTATTGTTTGTATTTAGGGTTAGATTTTAGAATCTTAACTTTTAATTTTTTTTGACCTACATGTGTTTAGTTATGTGTATATTAAACGCTTTATAAGTTGATTTTAAGTTTTATAAATTGTTTTTTGCTATTTAGTTAGTTATTTAATTAGGTTATGGTTTGGAAAACTTCTAGAAGACTTCACAAGAAAACTTCCATAAGGCTTCCTAAGAAGTCTTTTGACATATTCACGCCTAAATTTTAGTAAAATTTAGGTTTCCCGACTAAAGCGAAGTCTTCCAGAAGTCTTTTAATGTATTTGATTTTAGGGTCTAGAAGACTTCTTTAGATGTCTTCTGTATCAAAAATATTTAACCTAATTAAAAAATTTATCTCCATATATAAAGAAAATTTATACATTTTCTTTATTCCTCTCAAATGGTTGCAACAAAAATGTAATGTTTCTCACTTTTAAACTGTCCAACATCTCTTAATCTCTTTGAACATCAAAACATCAAACTTTAAATCTATTTCTCATTTTTTTCTTATGTCTTCTCACTAATTTATCTATTTTTCAGGTTTTTCATTACATGGTTCTCATCTTTCACTTCTTTAAAATTAGATCTATAAATTTTGGATATATATTATTGTGTGTTTTATATATTAGATTCTAAAATGCTATAAATTCAACCTAAGTGACTGTTTTGTGTAGTATTTAGCATAAAATTATATTTTTGAAGTTTTTCTCTGTTTGGAAGTCATTTGAATGTTTTTAAATTTACAAGTTTTTCACATCTGAAACAGACGTTGAAAGACTTCTAAAAAGACTCTCGGAACACTTCTCGGAAGACTTTAGGCAAGTCTTCTAATGCATTTTCGGAAAATTTTGGATATGTATTTTGTGTATTTTATATATTAGATTCTAAAAAATTATAGATTCAACCAAATTTGATTGTATTGTTTATTATTTAGGCATAAAGAATATATTTTTGAAGTTTTCCATGTTTTGAAACCATTTGAATGCTTTTGAATATGCAATTTTTCTAGATCTGAGTCAGACTTTGGAAGACTTCTCAGAAGACTCTTGGAAGATTCTCGGAAGACTTTCGAAAGACTTTTGGGAAGTCTTTTAATCCGTATTTTTAACCCCGGACCGAACCGGAAGCCGGACCGGGTTGAACCATGAACCGAAAATAATCCGTGTTGGGTTAATGCTAAAATCCAACTAAAATCGAAACAGTTAAAAACTCCTATCGAACCATTAAAAACCTGGGAACCGGCAATCCAATGAACCGGCCAAACCCCGGTTGCCAAGATTTTGTTAATGAAACAATTTTTTTTTCTTTTTAAGTAAAAATAAGATTTACTAAAACTTAATAAAGTATCGTCTCTCGTCTATTTATTTTGTCGTCTCTACAACTCATAAATTACAGGATTAACAAAGTTTAATATTAGCGTCAAGATATTTTTTGTCTACTTCTCACTTTGTTTAAATTTTATTTCATGATCATTTGTTTTGAAGACTTTAAATAATTGAAACATTTACGTTTGTGAAATTTGTATTTCAAAATATAACTTTTACCTAATGTGTATATAACTTTTTTTTTAAAAAAGGTGATGAAGATTTAAAGTGATAAGATCTGCGAATAAAGTTTAAATGTGATCTTCATATTGATTTTAGATTTTAATTGTTATTTTTAAGTTTTTCTACACATTAAGGTTATTTAAACATTTTATTGACATGATATATATATTTTTTAAGAATATGCATATTATTTATTAAAATATCATTAAATTAATAAATTTAGTTTAATCTTAGTAAACTCGATCAAACCCGGTCAGACCCGGTCGAACCACAATGACCCATGACCCAAAAAAATTCTGGTTTGCTAGCCGGTCCTGTTTTAAAAACACTGCTTCTAATGTATTTTATGTTAGAAGACTTTCCACGAAGTCTTTGGGAAGTCTTCTGCCCAAAGTGCTACAAAGAAATGATGTCAAGTGGAATCCAAACTTATTTATGTTGAGGAATGATATCTGGCTCCATGTGTAATAGTTTTGTTTATTGTCTGTTTTTTTATTTTTATGTGTACGATTTTAGTTGTGATTTTTTTTGTAAACTTGAAAAGATGTTAATCAAAAGAATTTGGTATATATGTTCAATTTTTTCCAAAAGTATTTGACGTTATTGAAGTTATTGATACAACATACCAAGAAAGTTTTTTAACCATTCTACTCACTCATAAACAAACACAACAATACAAAAACTTAGTCGAATTTACTAAAAACTAAGAGAGAAGATTTCACAAGAAAACTTAGTCAAATTCACAAAAGATCAAACTTGAATTTTAAGTGAAAGTTGAAATTTTAAATCTCATGTAAGTTAAAAATTATACCTTATGATATAAAAAGACACAATAAACCACATGACTTGATATTCTTGAAGTTACTTTATACTTTTGAAAGTTAAAAACATACCTTAAAGTTACTTAACACTCTTGAAAATAAAACGTAAAAGACTTCTCCAGAAGCTTTTGGATTAGCTAAAAACATTAGTAAACATAAATATTTAAAATCTCATAATTATCACCAAATAAATTATGAATTTCATCCAGGAGCTCCATATTGACTAATACACATGAATTAATAAAAAAATATTAAAAATTCATTTTAATTGCAGAGAAAATGAAAATTTATTAAACATTGATGTAGAAGACTTCCTAAGAAGTCTTCTCAGAGAAAGATTTCTACGCAAGTCTTCTCCGAGAAGACTTCTTCTATTTAGGTCATTTTTGCAATTGAAAATTTACAAAGGAAGACTTTATAAGAAGTCTACTCTACAAAAGACATCTTGAGAAATCTTCCTATGTAAATATTGGCTTAATTTTGAATTTGAAAAGTTCTTGAAAATGCAAGAGAAGACGTCTCGAGAAGTCTTTTCGGATAAACATGTTAGTTTTGCAATTGACCAAAATTTGTCAGAAACTTGACTTTTTATAGAAGACTTCTCGGAGAATACTTCTATAGAAATCTTCTCAATGTCACAAGAAGTCTACTTGGTATACTATTGCAATTGACTATATTTGACTTTTCAAGAGAAGACTTTTCTAGAAATCTTCCGTCGGAAGACTTCTATAGAAGTCTTCTCTCGTAACCAAAGGTTTGACCAAAACCCGAAATCAAATTTGAGAAGACTTCTCAATAAGTCTTCTCATTAATATTAAATATTTCACTACTATTTTTCAATTTCAAAAGTAATCCACGCAGACTTCTTGCGACAGTGAGAAGATTTCAAAAAAACTTTCAGAAGACTTCTATAGAAGTTTTTCCCGAGAAGTCTACTTCGAAAAAAAATTCAGAAGACTTCTATAGAATTTTTTCTCGAGAAGTCTTCTATAAAAAGTCAAATTTCTGACAAACTTCGATCAATTGCAAAACTAACATATTTATTCGAGCTGGGATTTTTGTTTTTTTTTCTTTATAAAGGAAAGTTAGAAGACTTCTAAGAAAGTATTATTGATGGAAAACACACCTAGCGAAGTCTTCTAAGAGTCTTTTGAAAGTCTTCGCGAACAGATTTGAGAAAACAATGATTTCATACCTTGAGCCTGTGAGATTACTTGCTTAGCTTCTCCAAACACCCAAAACTTCACTACAAAAGTTACCAAGTCATTAATGACTACGAATCATGAGCTTCAATATCTCTATGAAACTTACAAAGCTTGGAATCAAAATCTTGGTTTTTTGGATGAATTTGAAGAGAGAGTGAAAGAAATGTGATTTGTGTGCATAAGTAATGAGATACGAAGAGTAAAAATCGAAACTTTAGTGCATTAAGAGATTCAAATTGGTTGTTCATGGTGGTTAGTATATTGATGGCAATGAAAAAGTTGTAAATACCTAGTGAAGATGAGGATGATAGGTAAAAGAATTATTTTCAAAAAAGAAAGAAAAAAATATAATGACATTTTCGTGAATAACTCAAACTTATAGGGTGAATAAGAAAAAGTAAAGTTTCAAAAAAATAACATGGGTTATTTTTGTGTGTTGACTTGAAATTTTAGGTCATATTTGAAAAAAACCAATATAGAGTGTAGATGGAAATGTCCTTAGGGTTTAAAGTTGAGGTGTATGATAGAGTTTTGGAATATGGAGTTTATGATTCTAATAAACAAATACTTACAAAAATTAAAAAAGGGGAATTGCCACTAATACCACTTTCCTAATACCACTTTTCAACTTTACACTTTTCAAATTTACCTTTAAAATTTTAGTAGGTAAAGTACCATTATACCCTTATTTAATCAAACATAAACATAAGTCTTCTCCCACAAGAAATTGAAAATTCAAAAACCCCTAATCGAGAGATTGATTCCGGCGATCGAGAGATTCCAACGAGAGATCGATTCCGGCGAGAGAGATCGATTCCTTCGAGAGAGATCGATTCCGGCGAGAGAGATCGATTCCGGCGAGAGAGATTCGATCCGTCGAGAGAGTTTCGACGACTTCAGCCATTTTCACCGGCGAGATTTGATTATTCAGGCGACATTGACGTCCGACGAGATTTGGCGTAGACTACAAGCTCAATCGAATCAATCTCTCTTCACGAACGTAACAAAGTGATTTTCGTCTCTTTTCTGTAATTTTTGCTTGGTTTCTCAAAATCGATCGGTTTCTGGGAAGGAGACGAATTTTTCTCATGAAGTTTTCGAATCTCAGATTTATAAAACCTTATAAATTTTTAGCTATGAGGAATATAGTTTTATGTATTTTTCTTATTGATATATCTTGTTGATCATTCCTTCTCTAATACCCATGTTCTTTATAATCAGGTTATGGTGTTCGAAATTTGTTCTATATGTGGAGAATGGAAACTAATAAATGGAATTCACTGGGATTTCATAGTGGATGATCAACGAGGATCCTCTCTTAGTATGATTCATGAAGATATCAGCTACAATGATTTGATTGTGGCTGTTTTAGAAGATTTTGGAATTGATGGCAACAGAAACAGTGTAAATCTTAGCTATGCCTCATTGTTTAAGAGACCTTAACGATCATGAAATAGTTTATAAAGCTTTATAAAATACCTCATTTGTACCCTTTCCACTATGACTTTCTTGGGAAAGGAGATCAAACTTAGGAGACGTAAATGTTGGATTAGGCGATGAAACCTTCAGACAAAATATTTGAAAATTAGATGTTTATGCTATATACATTAAACTTTTACAAGGCCTTATAAAATATATTAATTTTGTACCCTTGTATCAAAGTTTGGAGTATTGAATGTTGGAGTAGGCGACGTAACCTACAAAAGAAATAAGAAATTCAATTTGCCTATCACTAAATTAAAAAATTTATAAACCTTTATATCCTGTTTTAGATTCATACCTGCGACGTTTGTTTCAAGCAACTTTCTGATTCAAGTTTTTCTGTGTCTTCGTCTTGAGTGATTTTTTGTGTAGTCTCAATTTCCCCAAGAATATTCTCTTCTTCCCTTTGATGCTCTGTACCAGATTTTGCTTCTTCATCACATATCTCTTTTTCATTTTCATCATCCAGTGCACTTCTTCCATCGCCAGAGTTTGCTTCTTCAGCAATTGTATCTTCAGAGTTTGCTGCTTCAGCAATTGTATCTTCTTCATTTTCATCATCTGGTGCATTTTTTTTATCATCAGAGTTTGCTTCTTCATTAATTGTATCTTCTTCATTTTCATAATCTTGTGCACTTCTTCTATCACCAGAACTAGCTCCATTTTCACAATCTTCTTTGTTTGGTGAACTGTCGTTAAACTTCAAAAAAACAAGTGAAATCATTAGAGAGGAATAACACGCGAAATTTGATAAGTAATTGGTAAAATTGAATTGGTTACCTTAACTCCTAAAACATTCTGGATCATTACTACTCGCTTATCCAAATCACGAACCATTTGGATTAGCTTATCAAGTTTCTCGCTGTTAGACATGGAATGATTTTTATCTTTTCTTTGCTCCTTATCCTTTTGATACTCTTCATCTTTATTTTCCTCTTCATCTGTCTTTTCCTCTTCATCTTTCTTTTCCTCTTCATCTTCATTATGGTTCAGATCTTCACCATGCTCTGCATCTTCGTCTTTTGTCTTGCGTTGTTGACCTATATCTTCTGTTGCAACAAACATATCCACAAAACCTTTCTCCCAATCGCTTCTCCTCATTTTGTATCCTTGTTGAACTAGTTTCACAACACTGTGAAAGTCAGCATCGTCACTATGTGTTGCCCCCACCAAATGTTTGTATTCCTCAGCCAATCCAATCACTGTGCTAACCTCAACCTGTAGAATAAATAAAACATATCTATGTAAACCTCTTATATATTAATTTATATAGTCCTTATAAAAGTACATTTATAATCTTGTATAAACACATGTCAAATTTACAATCCTACAAGACACCGATTTGTGGACCTTTTCAAGGAGTCCCTAGAAATCCACTTTTCAAACAATACAATACGAATATATTTATATACGCTTATAAAAACTCACATTGTTTATCTTCTCCAGCTCTAACACTTCAGCTATTGTCGGAGTTCTTGTTGAGTCCCAATGTAGACACAACGGATCAGAAGAAGAGGATGTCTCGCATGGCTTTCCCAAAGATTTACCAAGCACATTCACTGATGACATTGCCCACAGATTTATGGCTAGCGCAAAACCACTCACTTCATAACTATCTCCTGTCCAGGAACTTGCACTCAAACTTTTTACACTTCTCATCAAGATTCTATAAGCAGTTTTACCCCAAGCAATCTTGTGTGAGCGATAGTTCATATAACGCTGCAACCTGTCTCTCGGGATTTTAGAACTCGGATTTTCTGCCATAATTACCGCTTCTGTGAGTATTGCTGTTCCAAGGGATAATCTTTCTAGTGTTGGCATGCTTCGTGCTTTCTTTTTAAACATTTCATATAACGTTCTCACCGTAAACTTATCAATCTTGCCCAGCATCCAAATGTATGGCTTCTTCATTATTTTGAACAGCGGCTCTGTTATTGTCTGATCTTCCTCACAACGTAAGCCTGTTGTCAGATGAAATTCCCTTAGTGAAAACCTCATAGGCTGGTCCGAGAAAGTAAACCAGAGATCCTCTCCTTGCGTCAATACTCTTCGCTGCATTAGAAAATGGAACAACTCTTCTGAAAATTGAACCCTATTCCTTTTAACCAACTTCAAAATGCTCCCAATGTGAGAGTTCTCTATGAAAGAAAACTCTTCTTTTCCTAATATATCTTCCACCTTCTCGATATAATCAATCTTTGAGTGATGGATTATCGCTTTGGGATTATCTGGTGTTTCTACAGCTTCATAAACCCTCCCAGGCAATTTCAAGGTTGTGCAAAACTCGTTGCTATCCAACTGCAATACAAGACAACACTTCTTGAGTTCACGCATTTTATAATTACTTGAAACCCACATTTATAAAGGCTTATAATTTTTCAAAAAAACTCAATGTTCACTATCGATACTATTTCTCTTAGATCTAACTAGAAACATGACAATCCTCAACCAATGTTCTTCTATTTTCTTATAACAGAAATAACAAATTCAAAAAATGACTTGAAACAAACAATAATTTAGGTACTTACTTGTAGAGAATCGTGAAGATAAGAATCATGAATAGGAGAATCGTGAAGAGGAGAATCGTGTATAGGAGAATCGTGTAGAGGAGAATCGTGAGGAGTAGACGACATTTTTTGAGATGAAATTTTGAATCGTATAGTCTGATTGTTATTCGTCGTCACCGGATGCTCTTTCCAGAGAGACGGCGTGACTAGTGAGAGAGAAGACCTTTTGTCGTCGCCGTTGCTAGAATCGCCGTCGTAGCTCTGTAATCTCGTCGCCTTCGATGGCGAGCTAGAGAGATTCGAGAGAAAAGGTTAAAATTGCGAGGGTTATTATTGTCTTTCGGCTACTAAACAATTAGGTATTTGTGAAAATGTCCTCCTCCTGAGTGTAAATTTGAAAAGGGGTACTCAACAAAGTGTAAATGTATAATTTCCCCATTAAAAAATTAAAATAAAATAGTTTCACAAAGAAAATTTGAAAAAACAAATTAAAACAAAAACGATAAAAAATTCCAAATTTGAAAAAGTATAATTCGAATTAATTTTTATTTTTTATTTATTTAAATAATTATTTATTTTATATACATATAGTAAGGGTATAAGAGTTTTTTGCCTGTTAATAAAGAAGGTATTTGTGAAAATGTCTCTTTAATGAAGGTAAACATAGATAATGATATCAACAATGTGGTAAACATGAAAATTCTCCTAAATTTTAAGCATTTAACAAAATGGGCTAACAAAGATCTACGCAATATATTTTTGGGAGTATATTAAGATTGCTAAAAAAATCAAGTTACTATTATTTTGACAAATATCATTTATAAAATAATATGTTTCCATTTTTATCAGTCAATACTTATATTTATGTCATAAAAGCTTATAAATAAAATATTAAAATTGACTATATATAATATTAATAAATATAAAATATTAAATTTGAGTATAAATATAATATTTGATTATATAATGATCAAATTAATTGCATATTATTATTTTATAGATATATTTAGCAAATACAAAACAGACAAAATAAAAAATATTAGATCATTTTTGCTATAAAATATTTAAATACATACTAACCAGTGACAAATATATCTTTATATAGTACGGGTTTGAGTTCTATTCAAAACCTAAGAATTATTATCTCACTTAACAAACATGAAAATTTATCCCGGCTGATGTCTATTAAGTATGTAAAAATTAAATACGTTACTTATTTAAAAATTTATGATGTCTATTAAATATTTAACTTTTAAAACAATGATCAAAATCTAGTTTATACTATTAAAACATGAGATTTATTTTGAGATCCTCTTGATTTGCTAAGCATTTACAACGATGCCATTACTATATAATTTTATGGAACTATATATAACTATTTTGAATATGAGAATCATTAGTAATAGTCACATACAGCCCTTGAATATAGGCAAGTGAGGTCTGATATTTGGGACAAATGATTTTGTTGAATAAAAAAAATAAAGTTAATCCTTTATTTCATTTTTTCTTTTAGCAAAAAAAAAAACACTTTACAGACGATATAAATATATTTAATGAAAAAAAAATCCTTTAAAACTTAATAATATAATAGTAATATTATAAAGTATTTTAAGGCTAAAAATAAGAATAATTATAATTTAGTAAGATAGATATTAAAACAAGAAAACTGATTAGACGTTAGTCTTGATCATATTATCCAAGACCCGAAAATCAAACTGGAACCAAAATGAATAAAAAAAACTGAAACCAAAACCATACCAAAATTTTCAAAAACCTGAACGATTACTATTTCTATAACCCAAAACCTGAAAATAAAACCAGAACCGAAAGGGTATCCAAATATTAAAAATATAATAAAATATTAATTATCATAATATATAGTACTTCCTCTGTTTCATATTAAGTGTCGTTGTAGAAAAATATTTTTGTTACAAAATTAGTGTCGTTTTTGACTTTCAATGCAAAATTCATTAATTTTATTCATCAATTTATTTTTCTATTGGTTGAAATATGGTTAAGTGTATAAGTAATTGTATTTTTATATAGAAAATATACAAAATTAATTGTTTCCTTAATCTGTGTGCACAAACCCAAAACAACACTTAAAATAAAACGAAGAGAGTTTATAATATAAAATAACCAAAACCCTTAATTACCCAAACAACCCTTTTTGGATTTATGGGATTCATTCGGGTTTTCAAATTTTTTTCGAGATTTCTTTAAACATGAATCAAACTCAAACTATTTCTAATTCGGTTCTACTTCGGGTTTAAAAAAAATATAAACGCAAACCGAACCCGTCACTACTCGAACTGATCCGATCCGAAAAATGTCTGATTCTTAAACGGGTCCTAAACACCCCAACCCGAACAACCTTAAAACTTAATAACCCGCATGCCTTGCACTGTGAGTCGTAAAAATATATCTACTTGAAATATTTTATACTTCCCTCCCCTTGTTATAAAACTTGGCCAATTGGTCAGTGCCGGTACTAGCATTTTATAGGCTGGAAGCAAAAATAACATTTTGGGCCTATAAATTGACACATGAAGAATACCCGAATTCATGACCTCTGCAATGAGCATTTTAACCAAAACACAAGACCAAATCGAAAACTTCGGTAATCATGATGAGAAGAATGGGAGATGGAGATGGAAATCGTGGTTGGTTAGGTCGAAACTGAAGGGGATTAGGATTTTAAGGCTAGAAAACATGCCAGGTCGGTTTGGGTTGGTGGATTTGAATAGTGAATAGTTGGATTAGTAATTAAATAGTACTTATTAGGTTTCAAGATCTTTTTACCCTATTTTTGATTTATTTTAAATAAAAAAGTGGGTCTATTTTGGAATTTTTGTTTCTCCTGTGGTCCATTCCATAAAATGATCCAGAAAAATGAATATAATATTATCATTATGCCCCTCGTAAAAATTTAAAGGGCAAAAAAGATGTTTTGGGCTTCGAACTCAAATCTTTAGGACTTACGATAGGTACGCGACCACCAGACCACATTTGTTCATTGGTTTTGCTGGTGTAAGTTACATTTTATATATAACTGTATTCGAAAAATTAAAGAAAGAGCCTTAAAAGTAATCGCTGGTTAATCCCCGCTTTTCCTATTAGGCGCTACGCCCAATCAGAATACATGGAGAAAGCCTAGCGAGTTTCCGAACAAGACGTACGTCTAATCACTACTAAAACTTTGAGGGTTTTCTTATGTTTTCAACCAGAGAATATAAGAGTTAAGAGAATGTAGGTTCACAAATATAAGGCAAAGGGTTGATTGAATAAGGTTATTGGGAAATGGGAATGCAATGGTCACCCCCTTAGTTTAAAATTGCGCATGGCAAGGTGAGGCAACATGTGTCTCGTCTCTCGCCTTGCGCTATGGCAACACAAAGAGAGCGCTTTGTGTATGAAAGCAAAGAAAGGCATGCATAAACATAGGAGAAGAATGCCAAATGTCAAAACTTTGAATTCACGTGAAAGGGAAAAGAACAATAGCTACAAACCGTAACATTAAACTTAGACCATCTCCAACAATAGATCCACCATTAGAGTTCTAAATCAATTTTTTAACTGAAAATAATTAAATTAAAATTTTTAGATATTTGTTTAATTTTAGCTCCTCCAATGGTAGAACCAATTAAAGGTTCTAAATTTCAAAAAATTGAAAATTTGTAATAAGACATTTGATTACTTGCATCACACTCTATAATACAAAAAAAACTTATAATTATTGAATTACATAAAATTTAAATTAACTTGACAAAGAACTTCTTTTTTTTTAAATACCACCTCTCACAAAATGACATCTATCATTTAGAAGTGGATCCAAAACCTCCAATTGTAGAACCATATCTATCTAAATTATGTCTTTTTGATTTAAATTTAATCACATAAATACTTAGATACATCAGTTAGAAGTGCCTTGGATACTCCTTTGGACATGCTCTTAGGGTATGTTTTCTTAGTGTTTGTTATTTGGTTTAGTGGTATAATTTTGACAAACCAATTCGGTTTGACTCAAAATCAGTAAGGCGTCGCTTTATGCATCTTGAACTTTAGAAACAAAGCGTAGAAACTAGAAAGCACTCGCTTTGTGTATGTGGCCACGCTGAGCTGATGAGAACATCGCCAAACCTCGCCTAGCCAGGGCCGGCTTAATATATAGAAGGGCCCTTGGGCAAAAAAAATTTTAAGGCCCCTATAGTAAGTTAATTTTTTAACGTTGGTAAAAATTCCCTGAAATTTCGACTCGAGCATCAAACATGTATATTCTCTTTGATAATTTAACTAGAAAAAATTGTGATACATCGTTTTAATACTGTTTAAATCTAAATCAGATATGCTAATTAAATAATTAGGGCCCCTAATATTGTAAGATCTGGAAAGTATGATCTGGAAAGTTTCAGAAAAAAAAAGAAAAAAGGAAGAGTTAATCATCTGGATGACTGGATCATGGGTATTATTCGAAAGAAAGAAAACCGGTGTAATTCATGAGCACGTTGTTTTTACACAATACTAGATCCTTTTTCCGCGCTATGCGCGGATAATATATTTAATTTTCTTATGTTTATAATTTTTTATTTATATGAAAATTTTCACATTTTAATTTTATTTAACTAATTTTTGAAATTTAAAATATTTTTTCTGTGAATATCTTTATTATTTTATATGTAAACCATCGGTTTTTATGTATAGTTTAGTTTTACAATTTTCATCATTATAGCATGAAAATAATATTATTGTCAAATATGTTTCTATTATAACTAACAAAAAATAGTAACACAATTAACTAATTAAATAACTTTTAGCATAACTGTATACTATAAATTATGTAAATCATATTTTGAATGTATTTTACTAACTCTTGCTTTCTGTGTATTTTTTTTTGGAACACACTTTTAAATTTTTTTTATTATGAACGTATATTACTAAGTCTTGCTCTGTGTGTATATTTTTTTGTTTTACTTTGCATTGTTTTTTATTGCATTATTCTTTAATTACAGAGAATTGCTTTCTAATATTAAAAAATGCATACGTTATTATAGTTTAAAAATGGTATAAGAGGTGGGCTCTAGTGTTTTGTTTGGTATAGTCGTAGTGGTCTAGAATAGAGAATAAAAGTTTCATATATTGTTGATGAAGGAAAAACCATATAATGTGTGGTTTTATTGGATAAAGTAGAAACATAGAATTATACGTGATCAATTTTATTATAATGAACGTATAAGAGCGGCTGTTAATGCAAGGTATTCGTGTTTTGTATGGTTATGTGAGGTAGGATTTACTATGTAAACATGCAGTTGTGCATTTTGTTAACCTGAATACGGAAGTTTACGTTAACCCTGACTTTCCCTATATATTAATTGAGAATCTCTTAAAAAATAAGAACCTTAAGTTTGTATTAATTAAAAAAAAACCTCATCTTATGTGGCAGTTGTGTATGCCTACTAAATCCTATTTAAAATAATTCTAGAGCACCTTATATAAACCATAGTTTTAAAATATAACGTTGGTCGCATATTTCCCTTACAATATTCTGTAATACAGAAACTTGCATTATCTATTAAATACTATTCTGTAATACAGAAACTTGCATTATCTTTCTCGAAAACTTGCTAGGCACTCATAATATCTTTCTCATAAAATATATAATGTATTCTATATAAGAAATTAAGAAGCATATGGGAAGTTCATTGTGATTACAACTACCAAAAATTGAATAACCTAGAAAAATATATTGCTCCTTGACTTCCAACGGCCGCTTTTAGCCTTGCGTGTGACTTGGAACCACTCAATCCATGTGGAAGATCAAGGCGAAGATCATATAACTTTAGAAACAATATTCTTTTGCAGGTGGTCTTACTACTGAGATGGTCCTAATCGATTCAATTGGGAGTGTTATGATATGTGGACATCTATTTCTTATATAGATTGCTTCAAACATATAGAATGTCCTCAAATTTTATTTGATCCCAAAATTCCAGAGATACAATACTTCAAGTCAATGTAAGCATAATTCCATATGATTTGCTTATGACATATCCTATGAAGAATAAAAAGTATTAACACGGGTCATTGCTGATCTATATATTTACAATTTTACATTATTACAACATTTTTGTTACGGCGTTTTGTTCTTGCGGTTCGAGAGTTAGAGATTTTTAGTTTACTTTATATTTTGGAACAATCATTTTATGCTTCATTTGGGATGATTTATTTTTAAAGTTGTCATACTTATATTTTTCGTATTTTATTTAGAAATAGCCTTTTAAATCGTAATAAACTTATATTTTAAATTCTTTAGAAAATATGGTATGCACTGAATAATTGGGATACAATGCCAAAGCTAGTGGACAACTTATAGAATTTTCGTATTGTTTAACCGTGTATAATAAGAGAATGTTGTATGTGTTGTTTAATGACAACTCTTATTAGCAATCGCTCAGTGTACCAAAGGCTCCTTACATAAATTGAAGCGCAAGTGTCTATTGCATCTATTAACCTAATTCAGTTTTGAGATTAAATTTGATAAGAAGAAGAATATGTTTGATGGAAAAAAGTATAAGGTTTTTGTGTCATAAGTTTTTAGGCCCAAACTGATCGGTCCATGATATAATACTTATTGTTTAGGTCCACAATTTATAATAATTATGGATTCGGTCCATCCGGCAGAACTTATATTATAACAACAAAAAATATAATTATATATGTGTAAAAAAGTTAATCAAATGTTAAAAATAAAATTTTTAATACTATATTTTTAAATATTTGTCAAATTAATTCACCCTGCGCACGGAATAGTTAATATCCTAGGGGTTGACAGTTTGATAACTTTGAAACTCTCACTCACAAGGGTGTTCGGATTTAATTACGATAACTATCTTAATGCGCAAGCTCGGTTTTTGTTTATAGTTTTTTTTAGCCGATAACATTAACACACTGTATTTAAAATTTTTTTTTTGATAGGCTGTGCTTAATGCCACCTAGATTTTGATATGATGATAACTTAATAGTTCTTTTTGTGGTGCATACGTTGGCATGCCAATGTTTATCTCTGCCTGTGTTGCTTTTATTCAATCTATATATGTGATTTGTGATAACATATAAACTTTATTACTCCTCCAAATGATCTAAAACATTTCACAACCAAGAAGGTTGGCAAGGCTTTTAAAACAAAAATATCGTACAGTTTTAGAAGAGTTATTCAGAGATGTAAGGTGTAGCTAAAACAACAAATCTTATTCAGATGCAGTTTAAATTGTAAGAAGAGTGGATAAGTCCAGCCTTTTGACTTCTGAGTACAGAATCATACTTTCATTATTTGCTTGCAGCTAAAAGCAAAAATCATCTCGTAGACAACTGAAGAACAGACTTTCTCTTTTTTTTTTCAGAATCACCTTCTTGCGTTTGGAAATATCCTCTTCTCTCCTCCGTGCTCTTGTAGTGCTTCCTCCACAAACCGCTATGTCACTTTATCAAATCAAGGTAGTTGTTGCTGCTGCTTTCAGTGAGCAACGATGATGAAACATCTTCAAGCAGATGAATCAATAGGGTGGAAGGTTTACCAAGTGTAACAGATAAGTGGAGAGGTTCACTGAGTCATATACGACAGAAGCGGTGGCCATGGAAACTTTTTTTCAGATCTTCGACACTGGTGTAGCTCTAACACGTCATCCATTTTCTCTTTTTTATCTGGCCCACTAACAATAAGTAAAAAAAAAATGATCATCTTGTAGTCTTTACAATCACAAGATAACAAAAAAGGACACCTTTGATCCATAAATTAGATAACTTTCTTGTGTTCAGAACCAGAAAGAGTAGAGAGCTGAGAAATATTACCAACGTTACAGTCTGTGACTCACAGCCCAAAGCGTAAAAGTTGACACCATCCTCTCCCAAGTTCTCTGTTCAAAAATAAATTTAAAAAGTAAGTATTTTTTTGTAACTCTTAAAGTGAGTATTTTGATACGTTGAGTTCCAAACAATTAGACGAAACACAATGAATGAAAGCATGATATTAAGATTTATATTTATATAGTAGAGACAGAGGTGATGAAAAAAGAGAAGCCAAGGAGGAACCTGGATAATGGGTTTGCCTAGGGTTTTCATGTGCGCTTGCGTATGAATCAAGAGGAAGGGTAACAGGCAGTGATAATTCTGATGATCCGCCTCCGGAATTTTTTGGATCAGAGTCAGATAGCTCTTCCGCCAATCGAAGCTGCAATAGCCGTCCCGATCTAATCCACGAAGGACTTTGTCTTTCTAGGATGAAGAAGACCAAACAGATTAATTAATTAATTGGCGTCTTCTGGTGAGATTGTCACTTGACAGAAAGGGTTGGAAGATTTCTCTAAATCTGTAATGGTGATTACTGGATTTGATATGTAAAGTTTCAGTTTTTACGATGAGGTTATATAAGAAGGAATAACTGAATTGTTAGGATTCTGAAGCATTAATGATCCAAAGAGTTAAGAAGGGGGAGATGTAGAGGTAGAAGAAGATTCACTGCTCCATGGAAACCGAAAGGGTCACTTTGATTTCTCAGAGGAGACTGAACCGACTGAAACCTACTCTACATGGAAGAGGAAGATAACGAAGAGAGGCTTTGGTTGTATATATTTATAATTGGACCACTGGTTTTGTACATAAACAAACATAAAAGTTAGTAAACCAGCCCAGCCCATTCCATAAATCAATATCCAAGAAAATCACAACCTGTCATAAGTCAACAATACACGCGGAACCAAAACGCAAAACACAAACACACGGTGACATGCTCGACTGTGGACGAAGCCCACACTGTGAAGCCTGTCTGACGTGTCTAATTAAATGCTTCTGATTGGCTGATTTTTTTGAGGACGTGGCAGCATGACCATTGAGTATATTGTGCTTTTAGTATAGTATAGATTATTATCCTTGGTCAAATTAACAAAAGAAGCATTTGGTCTTACCTAGGTTTAAAAGCTCTGTTTCTCCATACCTGCGCATTGATATACAGCATATCATTTCTGACAGCTGTTAGTGAAAAGATGATATATATTCCATGACGCAGTTTATGGTTAAGTAGAGTTAGGAGATGGATTATATCCCTCCACAAGGCCCATCGAATAACAGACCTTAGCCCGTGTGAGTTCGACTACTTTAGTCGACTTAACGGCCGAAGGCGTCGGCTCGACCTCAGAGTGCTTTTAGTCGATCAACTGAGCCGAATACACATATCCGGCTTAGAGAGAATAGTGCTGAGGCCCGCGTACTCGGCCTTGCACGTCAGGGCCCAAAGGACGCCAACTATTAGGGCATCACAAACAAGAGACCTATAAGAAGGAGGAAGGAGAGAAGATAAGGGGACTTTTGGACAACTTACACACCAAGCAGCTAGATCTAGGGTTCCTGAATCATCTCTTTGATCTTGTTGCTTTAACTTTTGAGCTTGTCTCCTTACTTCCCGATCACTCTTGTAACCCCTTTTATTGGATTCTAATAAAAACGTCTTTAGTCACCCCATCTCTAAGTTCATCATTCTAATCGACTGAATCCTGTACAAACAATAGAGCAAATTTCGTGAACATTTAGTATAGACCGGTGTAAACCCTTTGACCCCCAAGAAACCATCTCCTGGTGGTTGTTGGGATACATAATGGCTGAAGAATTTTCGGCTATAATATGCGTATTATGTTAGGTTCAAATATGATCGGTGACGAAAAGGATTTGGTCTTGGCATCTAAATGCTGGATGGATTAAACTTCAAAAGGTGCAAGCGTAATGTTCCCTTTGTGCAATTCGTGTTTTATACTCTTTCTGTTTTCTTAAATTGCAAAGAAAAGGTAATGAAACTGGTTGAGATAAAATCAAAGTAACGGCCGATGCATGTATAGCATCTAATGTTGACATCAGCCTTGGTTATGTTGTATTAATGAGCTTTGATGTCAGATATGAAAAGTTCAAGTTCAATATGATAAAACTACCATCGGACTTTGATGGGGATTTGCCGATAACTTATAAGGGAAGGCTAGCTTGTTTTAATGATTTTGATGATCATACAAGATTCTGGATTTTGGAGGATGCACAGAAACACAAGTGGTCGAGTCGAGACTTTCTTTCAACTTTGGTGATTGTAATCCGCGTATGGAATCTGATTTGAACCTAAGTGGTTCCACACATGCTGGTGAATTAATCTATGTACCAGATGACTTTAGCCAATCGCTTTATATTTTATTATGTGATCCGGTCAAAAACAGCTGGAGAAGATTTGAATTTAAAGTATCGGTAGAGGAAAAATATGTCTGTTATGGAGGAGAAGGAGAAGGAGAAGGAGAAGGAGAAGATGATGATGATGATGATGAACACCGACCTATTTATAGGCTCCATTATTTCCCAAATCACATTGATAGTCAAATGTCTTTGTAACAATTTGATATCCCCCTTTAGTCAATTATTAAATCTTTCTGTTTTCTTAAATTGCAAAGAAAAGGTAATGAAACTGGTTGAGATAAAATCAAAGTAACGACTCTGAAAAATATAATTTAAACACGAAGTTGCATACGAGTGTCATTCAAAAGAACAAGAAAACCAGCAGAAAATTGTTTTGTTTTACTAAAGATTTAATAATTGACTAAAGGGGGATATCAAATTGTTACAAAGACATTTGACTATCAATGTGATTTGGGAAATAATGGAGCCTATAAATAGGTCGATGTTCATCATCATCATCATCATCTTCTCCTTCTCCTTCTCCTTCTCCTTCTCCTTCTCCTTCTCCTTCTCCTCCATAACAGACAGATTTTTCCTCTACCGATACTTTAAATTCAAATCTTCTCCAGCTGTTTTTGACCGGATCACATAATAAAATATAAAGCGATTGGCTAAAGTCATCTGGTACATAGATTAATTCACCAGCATGTGTGGAACCACTTAGGTTCAAATCAGATTCCATACGCGGATTACAATCACCAAAAGTTGAAAGAAAGTCTCGACTCGACCACTTGTGTTTCTGTGCATCCTCCAAAATCCAGAATCTTGTATGATCATCAAAATCATTAAAACAAGCTAGCCTTCCCTTATAAGTTATCGGCAAATCCCCATCAAAGTCCGATGGTAGTTTTATCATATTGAACTTGAACTTTTCATATCTGACATCAAAGCTCATTAATACAACATAACCAAGGCTGATGTCAACATTAGATGCTATACATGCATCGGCCAACTTTATACATGTTAGAACGATGCTTATGATTTGTTTTGACAGTTCTCCATGATTCTTGAGCTGATCCCAATGTAAAAACTCGAAATACATAGCAGGTTCTGTTATAGGGAATGCACACTACTTTGTGTTTCCGTTCAACAGGATCATACCCTAAAAACAGTTTTACAGTGTTCCAGTGCTTACAGGGCCTGGGTATAGTTGGTAAAGTTATGAACTGTCTTGTGCTAGGGTTCCAAACTATCGGCTCTTTTAAAGCAAAGCAGATCAAGCCATGGACAGATTCCGTAGATGGGTGATCAAAAATTTGTGGGAGTTTCGTCATATGATGATGATCAAAAGACAGAGAAGAAGAGTAGGACCTGTTCGAGTTCTGATTATGATGTGGAATAGATGAAACAAACAAGTCGTTATGTTTTTGGAAACAAAGTAGAAGGCGCGGCCGTGGGAAAGATGGATGGGAGGTGATTGATAACCAAAGCTTGGACACACAACTAAACCTAGCCACAGATTTCTCAGGCAGCCTTGAGAGTATCTCTATGGTTAGGTCTGTAGGAATGTATTGTATTCTTTTTTCGTATTTTGTTATTCTCTGCTTCTTTTCTTTCGGCTCCATATTTCACTCAAAACCCTAATTTGATTATAAGAAACCCTTGTATATATATAAGGCCGGCGCTGGGCCAGATTATATTATATAATAAGCCAATATATAAGAGAGTGAATGAGTGGTGTGATATTGCTTTATCACTGAATCAGACTAGTAACGGGGCTTTCTGAAGGCCGCTTGTAAGAATACAAGACAGAGCTTGTCCTTGTCGGCAGGGGTCTTCATCTCCAACCTGCTTGTTTTCAACACCACAACATCCTATCCTGCTCTCAGAAATCTGAAGTGTTTTTTTTACTTCTGAGTGAAAATATTAAAAAGCAATGAAATCAAGAAAACTTATAAGCACCACAAATTATACCAATGCCACCCTCTGCAGCACTCTGTGTACAGTACAGCCAACTGCATCCCACCAATCAACTCCGACCAAAAGACTCCACTAGAGATGACATACATACGTCCTAGCAGTCGCCCGCTCCCACGGAAGAACACAAATGATTATCAACATTGCACAGTCCTTGGCAGCATCATGCCATACAGAAGCCGAGCAACAGCTCGTTGGAGAAAATGCGGGTGCAGAGATTGCCCAACCGACATTTATTTGATAGTTTTCAACGGGTGAAAAAGATATGAACTCCACCACCAAGAAAAGCAACCGCAATTTCACCACCATGAGCAGAACTACAACTCTTAACAACTTCAACTTAACTTAGTTAGCTTACAAACCAACTAGTTCCTCTTATTCTTCTTCTTGTGTAACTTCTAGTTCTTCTTTGACTTTCTTCCTCCTTGTTCTTCCCGCTTCTTCTTCATTATTTGTTTCTTGCGGTTCAAGTCTTCTTCTTTTCTTTTGCACCTTCGTTTCCTGTGCTTCTTCTTCTTCTTCTAAGGATACAATTCCAACAGATACCCGGACAGTTTGGGTGGGGACCTGTCCACCAAAATTCCACTTGATTCCCAGCGCTGTACATTCCAACCTTCATCTGGATCATATGGGGACATGAACTGCCCTGCGAACGTAGGTTACAAATAAGAATCTTGGAAACATTATATGCAGATGCATTGTATAACAACTCAATGTAATAACAGAAAATGTATTATTAAATCAGTATGAGGCTCAGAGAAAAATGTGGACTGGTACTGGGACCAATGAAGCAACAGCAAAAGCAGTAATAAACCACTTTGGTGCAGTGCCTCCTTGATTAGAAGGCCACTGGGACCTATGAAGTTGAACGGAGCCGGATGAGAAAACAGAGCATACACAGAGAAAGATGGGCCACCGAGCTGCAACAAATGTTCAAGAGTCAGATCCTTCCACCGGAAGTGGTGGTGGTGAAAACAATACTGCTCTTCTCATCTCTTGTATCTTGATCTTGTCACATATAGGGCATGTAAAAAAACTCACACTTAAGTGCATAGTTCAAATATATCAATATAAGTAGGATACAAGAGATGAGAAGAAGAAAACGCACTTCCGGAGCTCTGTGAGAGAAAATTGACTTTGCATTTGTACCACAACTTGGCTTGGAGGACAACCACCTATACTGATTTTCGGAAAACAAACACAGCCAGAATAAACTAGAACAGCAATAGGTCGAGCCAAAACAATATTATATTAGTCCTTCGCAACATATAATGTGCAATGGCAGTCTCAACCATTATTCATTCCTTATGTGTTCATGCTAATCATCCACGAAAAGATAATCTTCACTTTAAGCAATCCGTGTTTATACTCTCTTTTATCTTTTACATACAAAGAACTGGTAATGAAAGGGGATAGATAGAGTCAAAGTAAAGACTCAGAAAAATATATTATAAAAAAAAACATAAAGTTGGCATAAGAATATCATTCAAAGGAAAAAAAAAAACAACAGCAAATTGTTACAAAGACATTTGACTATCAATGTGACCTGTTAGTTTGAAACTCCGATCTATGTCACCAAAATGTTGAAAAAAGTCTTGTCTCGACCATCTGTGTTTCTGTGCATCCTCTAAAATCCATAATATTCTATGATTGATTCTATAATTTGTTCTGTGAATTATTTCACTAAAATAAGCCAACCTTCCCTTATATATTATCAGCTTGTCCCCATAAAATTCCGAAGGTAGTTTTATCATATCGAAATTTTCAGATCCGACATCGAAGCTCATTACAACATAACCACGGCTCTGATGACGATTATATGCTATATAATATATCACACCCTCGATGCATCGCCCATATGCATACATGCCAGAATGATGCTTATGGTTAACTTTGATCGTTCTCCATGATTCCTGAGCTGATCCCAGTGTAAAAATTCGGCACACGTAACAAATCCTTTTATATGGAATGCACACTACTTTGTGTTTACATTCAACGGGATCATACCCTAACAGCAGTGTTGTCTTTTTCCAGTCCTTACAGGGCCTTGGTATAGTTGGTAAAGTTATGAACTTTCTCGTGCTAGGGTTCCATACTATGGGCTTTTTTTAATTCAAAGCAGATCACGCCATGGACAGATTCCGTAGATGGGTAGTGAATAAAATCTAGTGGGATTTTCATCGTATGATGATAATCAATAGACAGAGAAGAAGAGTAGGACCTGGTGGAGTTCTGAGTGTGCTGTCGTAATAGTTTTGGAAACAGAGTACAAGGCGCGGCCGTGGGAAAGATGGGTCGGTGGTGATTGATAACCAAAGCTTGGACACACAACTAAACCTCGCAACAGATTTCTCAGGCAGCCTTGAGAGTATCTCTATGGTTAGGTCGGTAGGAATGTATTGTATTCTTCTTTTTTTGTAGTTTGTTTTCTTCTTCTTTTCTTTTAGCTCCATATTTGCTCAAAACCCTAATTTGATAATAAGAGACCCTTGTATTAGTAGTGTGTATATATATATAAATAACCTTAGACAGTCTTAAACTCATATCTCGAATAATGTTTGTGGATGGAGCCTCTTGAAAACGTTTCAACAATGAAAAATCAGATGTATACTTGGTCGACAAGGAATGTGAGATTCTGATGTTCATCGCTTTCTCGGTTATGGGTTATGAGTTCTACGGATGACTGCAAAACTATATCTACTTGGACGAGAAATGAATATCAGATTCAGGTGTTCAAGCTAAGACACGATAGTTGTACCATAAGAAACACGAGAACTGAGCAGAGAGTTGTTTCCAAATGTTTCTTCATATCGCATACCAATACTTTACCATCTCCATCGTCGGCTTCTTGTGTCTCAGTGTTGTCCTCTTGTGCTTCTTGTAGTTTAAGTTTAAGCTCTGGACATGATGCAACGAAGTGACCTACTTTGTCACATCTAAAACATGTGATTTTAGATGCATCTCGTGTGTCTTTTCCTCCATAATATCTTCCTCTACCTCTTCCTCTACAGTAGAAACGTCCACCTCCACGGCCTCTGTATCTCCAATCTCCATTATAGTCTCGGTTTTGTTGTCCATAGCTTTTATTCGACTGACCAGATTGAGCTTCCATATTTGCATACATCAACTTTGATTGATCGTCCCTAGTTTCTTCATCTTCTGTAATGCGTTCTTCATACGCCTTCAAACGGCCAACAATCTCTTCAAAGGTTGTCGTGTTAAGGTCTAATACATGTTCTAGAGAAGCTACTATATGGATATATTTCTTCCGAGACAGGCTTTTCAAAAACTTCTTGACAAGTTTCGGTCCGTCTATGTTGGATCCTAAAGCCGCTGACTTTGATGAGATTTCAGATAGTTTCCCATTAAAGTCAATCTATGCTCTCGGTCTCTTTCATCTTAAGACGATCGAACTTGCCATTAATTTTTGCAGTCTCGCTTCTTTAACTCTCGCTCTGCTCCCATATGTCTGGTTTTAATGGCTTCCCACACCTATTTAGATGTATCCAAATCCCCGACTTGCAAAACCAGGGTTTCGGGTATGGATTGGAATAATAAAGCCGTGGCTACATCGTTCTTCTCGGTATCTTCTTCAATAACCTCCCAAACCTTATGATCTTGTAATGCAATCTTCATTCGGATGGACCAAACGGTATAGTTGGTCGCGTTAAGCATGGGACACTGGAAGGTCGAGGAGCCTCCTCTCTCTTTAGGGCATTCCGCAATTGCCACAATATCACTCATGATGTTTCTCTTTAGTGGCTCTGATACCAAATATAGTTCTCAAACTGTCTCAGGATCACGATTGCAAACTCTCTCAATAAGAACAGTTCTTATTAACCTCTCTTAAGGAAGCTCTCTAACACAATCATATTTCTCACACGTTATGCAACATCTATGCATATCCTTATATAGCTATCTAATTATCCTAAACTCATTAGGTATAACACAACTCAATATTTCTTAATCCTTTTAGTAAACTCAATCTCAGTAGGATTATGATAGCTTCTATCTCAAGCTATCTCAAGCTTACTTCAATAGGCTATATGCTTACCATGTTAGGTTCATATATGAGGTGAGGTGATCGGGTTTGTATGACATCTAAAAGCTTGAGGTTCAAACTTAAAAAAGGTGTCAACATAATGTTTTTTTTTGGGTGCAAATGTTAAGAGATTCAACATAATGTCACTTAAAGCAATTCGTGTTTATACTCTCTTTTACATACAGAGAACTGGTAATGAAATGGGATAGAATCAAAGTAAAGACTCCAAAAAAAAATATTTATAAAAATCATGAAGTTGCATACGAGTGTCATTCCAAGGAAAAACGGAAAAGCAGATTGTAACAAAGACACTTGACTATCAATGTGAATCACAATGAACTGGTAATGAAACGGGATATATAGAATCAAAGTAGAGGCTCAGAAAAATATATTATAAGAAAATCATAAAGTTGGCATAAGAATATCATTCAAAGGAAAAAGAAAACAGCAGCAAATTGTTACTAAGATATTTGACTATCAATGTGATTCGGAAAAGCAAGGAGCGCATACATAGGTCGGTGTTCATCATCTTGTTTTTCCTCTTCTTCTTCAACAACTCCATTATGGACAGATACCTCGTCTGCTATTCCTTTAAATTCAAATTTTCTCCAGCTGTTTCTCACCGGATCACATAATAAAATATAAGACGATTGGCTAGTCATTTCCGGTACATAAATAAACTCACCAGCATGAGTAAAACCTTTTAGTTTGAAACTCCAAGCATCTAAGTCACCAAAAGGTTCTAGAGGTCTACGCCAAGGGGATCCCCTATCACCCTATCTATTTGTCCTGGCTTTAGAGGTTTTCTCCCAGATGCTGAGAGTCAAATACTTTGATGGGAGCATTGGTTATCACCCGTACACAACAGATCTTTCTTTAACCCACCTAGCTTTTGCGGACGACATAATGATCTTCTTTGATGGATGTAAGGAATCCTTAACCAATATCACTGAAACATTAGAAGCGTTTGCAGATTGGTCTGGACTGAGAATGAATGCGGCTAAAACAGAGCTTTTTACGGCGGGACTGAACCAAGCAGAAACTATGGAGCTCTCGGCTCTTGGTTACAACATTGGTTCACTTCCAATAAGATATTTGGACCTGCCACTAATGCACAGGAAACTCAGGATCACAGATTACCGACCTTTGCTAGACAAGATTGCAAGATGTTTTGATATGTGGTCGTCGAAGGCTTTATCTTTTGCAGGTCGGAAAGAGCTCATTGCCTCAGTTATCTATGGCTCTATAAATTTCTGGACGTCAGCTTTTATTCTCCCCAAAGGATGTATAAAAAAGATTGAAGGGATGTGCTCATGTTTCCTGTGGGGAGGTAAAACTAACTCTCGGTATTTGGCTAAGGTTTCTTGGAGTACTGTCTGTCTTCCCAAAGCTGAGGGTGGTCTGGGATTTCGGGACTTTGGTTTGTGGAACAAAACTTTGTGTCTAAAGCTTATATGGCGCCTTCTTGTCCCCTCTGATTCTCTCTGGGCAAGTTGGATTCGATGCTACAGGCTGCAAGAGAATTGTTTGTGGAGGATTGATGAGAATCAGGCCTCTTCTTGGACATGGAAGGCTATCTTGCGCCTGCGGGGTTTGGCCTCTCAATTCATCAAAGCCAAGCTCGGTAATGGTGAAAAAATCAGGTTTTGGAGTGATAATTGGACCCCTTATGGTTCCCTCTTGACTTACTTTGGTGAAAGGGGGCCAAGCCAGCTCCAAATTCCTATCTCTGCAACAGTATCTGATACTTGTACCAGCTCTGGGTGGATCATGAGGGGGGCACGTTCAAATGAAGCAGAAGTATTGCAGACCTATCTTACAACCATCGAAAATCCTCGTTTGTCGTCTGTGGAAGATTGTTATGTCTGGTCTTTGCAGGGAGAGGAGTTTAATACTTTTCAAATTAAAATTGCTTGGGAGGGTATCAGAAACAGGGGACAGACCCAAGCTTGGACACGTAACGTTTGGTTCAGTGGTGCTGTCCCGAGACATGCGTTTACATTTTGGGTTGCAAGCCAAGACCGTCTCCCTACGAGAGCTCGTCTTGCCAGTTGGGGTATGAACACCCCGACAACATGCTGTCTTTGTGATTCTTTCATTGAAAACAGGGACCACCTCTTCTTGCGATGTGAAGTAAGTGAGCAAATCTGGGAGCGTATACTGACAAGGCTAGGCCACAGTGGTCTGCACTTCCACACCTGGACAGCCTTCTCGGATTGGATAAGCATTAGGAACACGATTTCCTCTAGGACCCTCAAATGCCTTGCTTCGCAAGCCGTTATCTACAGCATCTGGAGGGAGCGGAACAACAGACTCCACGCCAGTACATCCTCTACTTCAGCAATAATATGCAAGCAAATTGATCGCTTCATCAGAGATGTTATCCTCGGCCATAGGAAAGACAAACGTTTCAACGGTTTAATGCAGTCGTGGCTGAGATTTGAGTAATTGGTTGTTAGTTTAACCAATTCATGTGCAGGCTCACCTTGTTTTATCTTTTTTGCCAAGGCTGATCCTGCTTAAGCTCTAACCTTTTTGTAAATTTACAAACTCGCGCATATATTATATGAATTCACTTTTTGGCAAAAAAAAAGTCACCAAAAGGTAAAAGAAAGTCTTGTCCCGACCAGTTGTGTTTCTCTGCATCCTTCAAAATCCATAATCTTATATGCGTTATTCCATAATGTATTTCCCTACATAAACCCAACCTTCCCTTATATGTTATCAGCACGTCCCAGTCAGAGTTCGAAGGTAGTCTTATCATATCAAACTTTTCAGATCTGACATCGAAGCTCATTACAACTCTATCGTCCCCCTCAAGACTAGATGCTAGATAATATATCACACCCTCGATGCATTGCCCATAGGTATAACCGGTAGGACGATGCCGACAATTAGTTTTGACCGTTCTCCATGATTCTTGAGATGATCCCAATGTAAAAACTCGGCACACATAACAAGTCCTTTTGTAGGGAACGCACACTAGTTTGTGTTTACCTTCAATGGGATCATACCCTAAAAAGAGTTCTACTTTGTTCCAGTCCTTACATGGCGTGGGTATAGCTGGTAAAGTTATGGACTGTCTCGTGCTAGGGTTCCAAACTATAGGATTATTTAAAACAAAGCAGATCAAGCCAGATGTGGATTGGTAGCGATCAAAATGTAGTGGGAGTTTCGTCATATGATGATGATCAAAAGACAGAGAAGAAGAGTAGGACCTGTTCGAGTTCGGATTATGATGTGGAATAGATGAAACAAACAAGTCATTATGTTTTTGGAAGCAGAGTAGAAGGCGCGACCGTGGAAAAGATGGGTCCGAGGTGATTGATGACCAAAGCTTGGACACACAACTAAACCTAGCCACAGATTTCTCAGGCAGCCTTGAGAGTATCTCTATGGTTAGGTCTGTAGGAATCGATTGTATTCTGCTTTTTTTGCAGTTTGTCTTCCTCTTCTTCTTTTCTTTTGGCTCCATAGTTACTCAAAACCCTAATTTGATCATAAGAGATCGACCCTTGTATATAATCAAACCTAAAAAAAAAAAAAAAAAAGGGCCAAAACACTAAAACTCTAAACCCTAATTTACGTAGAAAAGGAAACACACCATAACCCTTAGAAAGTCCTAAACACATCTCTCGTATGATGTTTGTGGATGGAGTCTCGTGAAAACGTTTCAACGATGAGAAATAAGATGTATACTTGGTCGACAAGGAATGTGTGATTCAGATGTTCATCGGTTTGTCGGTTATGGTTCATGAGTTCTACGGATGACTCCAAATGTTTCTATAAAATCTCATACCATACTTTACCATCTCCATCAAACTCATTGGAAAACCGCTCTTCTCCAGCTAATAAATGTCTCCGTGCTTAATTAAAGTTACTAATAAACCAATAAACAGTGTTGTGTGTAGTCAAAAGAAGTCGTCATTACGTTAGTCATCCCTATATGTTAGTTTGACTCGTATGGCCATGAACACGAGTTTGCTGCTGTTGGTCAAGCTCAAGTAGGGTGCGTCAGTGGCAGACATGAGTGGAAAAGTACGTAACAACCAAAACAATATGCTCATTAAAAAAGAAATACTCTGTTCACTAGATAAAGAAAAATGATTTTGTCAAATGAATACCCATAGCTTCTTTATCATTATAAAAAGTGCCAAAAGGTTTTTCTAAGTAGAAAGGAATCCTAAAAGGAGAAAACACTCTCTTAAGGTCAAAACTCCCCCATCAGCCAGCCCACACCAACCAACTAAAAGAAACAAGAAAAAAACTGTACAAGTCAAAATATGTAAGAGAGTGAATGAGTGAGAGCTATATCACTATATCAGATGAACTAGTAACGAGGCTTTCGGAAGGCCGCTTGTAAGAAACCAAGACAGTGCTTGTCCTTATCTGCAGGGTCTTCATCTCCAACCTGCTTGTTTTCACCACCACCACATCGTGCTCTCAGAAATCTCGCCTCTAAAAGGTTTTTTTTTTTTACTCGGATCATCATCACGGTACGACGTTTACCTCAATCATTATCTGTTGAAGCATTTCTATGATTTCCTCAAACTCTGGTCTGTCTTTTGGGTCTTGGTTCCAGCATCTCTGTAGAAGTCCCTTCACTTTTGGGTGTGTCTTCTTTGGTATCTTCGGTCTAAGCCCCTGAAAAAAAAAAAGAATTCAATTTAGCCTCTGAAACATTCTAAATGCAAAGACGTTCTTAAAATAAATACAGTACCTTCTGAACAACGCCAACAGCCGCTTGTAGTGGAGTCAAGTAAGCATATGGGATCTGTTTCCATTTACAATTTAGCCAGAGTTATCTTTAGTTAGCATGAAGACCAATTCGGAGAAAGACTTGTAAGCAAAACTCTTACATGACCAGTCAAAAGTTCCCATATCACTATCCCATAACTGAACACATCTGCTTTGTGACTGTACGGTTTGTGTTCAATCACCTGGATCTCAGAAGTATATTGTCAAAGTGAGTGAGGTGAGAGATTAAACAGAGAGTTATGGACTTTATACCTCCGGAGCCATCCATCGATATGTCCCTGTTTCAGCTGTCATCACCCCTGATTCAATCTGTACTCTGGCAACTCCAAAATCAGCAACCTTGACAAGCTGCTCAGAAAATAAACCCAAATTTAAGAACCCCAGAGAGAGAGAGAAAATCTGTTGCTTCTACATGAAGCATAACCAGAGAGAGAACAAATCTTACTCCGAATTCATCCATGAGCAGATTTGCAGTCTTAAGGTCCCTGTGGATGATATTGTTTTGATGCAGATAGCACACTCCTTTTGCAACATCAACTGCAACTTTAAGCAATGTTTGAATCTTGAAAGCGAATTTCTGCTTGTGAAGAAAATCATAAATGCTCCCCCGAGCCATAAACTCTGTCACAAAAGATAATAGACTCAAATGAGACATGTCTTTGTGAATTACTACTCAAATTCGCATCTACTGATATCGTACCAGTCACAATACAGAGGGTCGGAGATAGTGTGCATGCACCCAAAAACTGAACAATGTTTTTGTGTCGGATTTTCCTAAAAGACAGTAAATATATATCAGTCACAGAGAACACTAATGAAGCATGCATGTTGGCTACTTTCTACATCATACGAGCTTAAAACATGACTACAACTTGAATACCAGCGCAAACTACTATGCATTCCACATCATGATTCAAATTAATTGCACTGACCTCATGATATAGACTTCTTGAGAAAATTCTCTAAGCATCTCCGCGTTTACACGCTCAGGCTTGAGAAATTTGATAGCAACCTCCTGACTGCAATAAGTGCCTCTATGCCTGCGTAGGAATCATTAACATATTAAAGTCACTTCTGGATAAAAACTTAAACGCCTTTTAGAACAAATCTTACAAAACAATAACACTCACAGATCCCCATATGAACCAGATGCCACTTTCTTTTCAATTTGGAGCTGTTTCACGTCAATTTCCCACTCGTCAGTTCCATCTGTGGGTATCTCAATGCAGGCGGGTATCATGTAGTTGTTTGAATTGTCACGCTCAAAGAAAGAAATAGCCTTCTGTCTTGAACCAAGTTGATCCTGTAGAACACAGCCAACGGAAAACATAGGTACAGCCTCCAAAATCAATCTTAGAATCAGGATAGAGAAAATACCTTAAGCTTCAGTATCTCCTTGCCTAATGCATCCTTTAGACCATCTGTTTCCTATAATAACTTACAAAGTCATTCACTAAGTAACAAGTAGCATGATGCTCCAAGAAAGTTAAAATCATACCTCGTGAGACCAACCATCAACAACAAAGACATCCAAAGAAAAACCATCCACAGTGGAGAAAGCATGAGCCTCTTGAATGTTCAATCCAAGCTCACTAAGCAGGGAAGTAAGCTGAAACAGAAAACCATCTCTGACTCAAATTATCACCCAAAAAAACAAAACGGAAGATGCAGCCATCGTCTACATGACAATCTATAACAAAGCATCAAGATCATGGCAAAAGGTGATGTTAAACAAAGCACCACTAACCTGACTAAGGAGTTTAGGCTTATCGATGGTAGAAAAGGTAATCTCATGCATCGGTCTGCAAGATAGTAGGCAAAGCAAGTTAGGAATCTATGTACAAAA
The DNA here is from genome assembly GCF_000309985.2 of Brassica rapa. Lineage (NCBI taxonomy): Eukaryota > Viridiplantae > Streptophyta > Magnoliopsida > Brassicales > Brassicaceae > Brassica > Brassica rapa. The sequence goes on along the minus strand of NC_024801.2, from coordinate 2,484,685 downwards.
AAGACAAAACTTAACAAAGAAACCTCACCGAGTAGCCAATGTTGCATTAACAGAACTATCATCATCTTCAACAATTTTACTCCCCTGAGTAATAGCCTCAAAATTAGTAGAGGAGCCAAAAGTCGGAGTTGCAAGAATCCTTTTAAACAATAAGAAAGCGCACGGTTAGATTGAAGAGGAGGAGCCAATAGTTTTAAGATGGATCTTTACCCCTTCCCGTGTGGTTTGCTAGAGCTTTGAGCATCATCCTCCAACGCAGGGTCAGAGTCAGCAGAGTTTCTCGGAGAAACCTGCAACAAAAGAGAAGGGAATCAACACAAAGAACACTTGTTTTAGCTAAAATCTTTTTAATAGTACCTGTACATCACGAACTTCAAACACAGGTCTAGTTGCAGGATCCTCCGCAAGTTTCAGCAATCTCTGATGCGTGAGAACATCTTCCGCCCTCTCAACTTTAACATCGAGAGCATACCTGGGAGAGATAGCAAGCAATGACGATACTAACAAACCAAAAGATTACATTCACTTGATTTTTCTTGGATCAAGAGACACGTGGCAGGAAAAAGATTATCGCTGTCGATGAACATATATAAACACGTGGCAAGATACTACACCCAAAGAGACTCTTCCAATTGATCAAACTCAGAGATGACAAAACCCTAAAGGAACAGTCGAAATCAATGTAGAAGAAGAAGAAGAAAGGGTTACCGAGCAGGAAGGCGATTGAAATGGTGCCAGAGTTGATCCTCGAAATCAGGGAGAGAGGCTTCTTGGTAGCTAGATTCTTGGAGTCGCTGTAAGACTTCACCGAAGACGTCGAGCTTCATGCGGTAGTGTCTAGGGTTCTCATGGGACGGAGAAGCCACGACGGCTCTGCTTCCGGAACTCTCCGACTCGTCTGTGTTCTTCATCGGTGCCACTAAATCCACGACGGAGGATCGAGAAAAGCGAAACCTTCCGAAATCTAAAAGAAGATTGATCCAAGATTCAGGTTGAGAGAGAGAGAGAGAGAGAGAGCGACTGAAACAATCTTCAGATATTCTTATTTATAGGCCCGCCGAAACAGAGAGGAGGAGGAGGAGGAAAGAGATTAGAGAGCGAGCGAGATTGGCGTTACCGTGTGCTTTACACGTAGGATATAACCACGTCATTAAGTGGGGACCACTTGTTTGTGACGTGGGTCACAGGACGTTACTTCCCACTTGTGTGTGTGTGGGGGACCACCAGTATCCTCTCTCTGGATACTGTTGCTTTTTAGTATTGTTTTTGAATTTTTTTAAAAAAATTCTTACTTATCAGAAAAAGAGAAATTTGCCTCCGTAACTATACAAAAAACATAAATACAATATCTAACCAAACACATCTTCTCTTCTCATTTCTCTTCATATCTCTCTCTAACTTCTCACTACAAATCTAATTATCTTCTTTTTTGTTATTTGGCAAAGAAACCCTTAGAAAATACAACTCGATATTGGAAGTTTTATGATTATTATAGCACAGACGTCAGATGATATAATTTGTACTAGATTTTGATCCGCACATCCGTGCGGATAACATTTCATTTATAAGTTTAAATTTTTATATTATTTTTATATAATAATTTATGATAATATATTGTTTCATTTTAAAAATAACTAAATAGATGATATATAGTTCTAAATATTAAAATTTAACATATGTTAACAATTTTATTTTTTGTAAAAATTATTACATAATTTATGAATATTAATCATTTTAAAAAGTGAATGATATTTTAGTCACTTTAAATGGTGAATAATATTTTATTTATTTATCTTACTGAAAGTTTTTTTTCAAAATATATTGGTTTACCAATTCAACATAATTTTAATATGTTTGCAAAAAAAAATAATTTTAATATGTAATTCATTAATTACTTCTATTTTAATATAATGTAGAATATACTTATAAAAAATATAAAATTAGCAAAAAAACATTATTTTTTATAATAAAATTGTAATTAAAATTAATTTATAATAATATTATACTACTAATTTCGAAATTAATCAGTGCATTAATTAAAAGAATATTTAAATTTTTAAAAAGATTTTGTTAAATTTTTTCTCAACAGATTTTGTTATTCCTAAAACTAAAATTGAAATTTATAGTTAAAATGAATTTGTTATTAATATCCTTATAATTATTTAGAAATGTTATACATTAAATAAACTAATGTAAACAATAAAAAAATTTATTTGAATATATGGACCTAGACTTCTAGGATGACTATTTTGTAGTAGATAAAAATGGTACTTCTCTTTTAATAGAGAAGATTTAAAAATTCTAATGTAAACTAGCACTTTACATTTATAAAAGACTTTTTAGATTTGTAAAAAGAGATCGTATTAATCGAGCTTCATCATACACTTGTATCGCTTTTGTGGAACTGATTCAACATATATCCCAACTAGTTGAAGACGGATATTTGAATTTTCCTTGAAAATAAATGAAATAGTGTCACTGTACAATAAAATAAAACTAAAATGTGCGTTCATGTCAATCTTTGAAACACAAGTGAAATGTTATATGTTATAATAGCACATGGAACATGTGTCAGTTTAAAGGCTTCTTTAACAGTTCCAGTGACCTAACGCAACTGTGCTCACTTTCTCATATATTTTTTTGTCATTGCCATCAATGTGCTATCTCTGCGGGTTTAATAATGTAGGGGAGATAGGCTTCCACCCAAACTGCTTGTCTTAAACCAGTAAATCAGGTTTGGCCATCATATGCAAAATCATTTATAGTTATGATAAGAAGCAACAAACCGTCGCTCATATGCTCTCTCAGTTTTGGGAGTTGCAGTTCCCATCAAATCTAGCTTTGACGACTAAAAGCCTGACTCGCTTGGACTATGAACCATTTATTGAAAAAATTCAGATCATGATTAGTCTCCTTCTACCAGTCCTTTTCAACCCATTAAATCAAATCAGTAATCTAAAACACCACCAACTTTCTAGCGTGCAGCTTTCAGGTTTTGGTCATCGTTTACGAGCTTATAATTAGTCAAAAACAACTACGTGGAGGTGGAGCTCTAGGCTTTGATTGGTAACATGATGTATACTTGATTTAGTTTGAATTAAGGGTACTAATCAGAAATGTCACCAATTATGATGTAGTTATAAATTTTTGAGTTTGTGTTTGCATTATAATGTGGTTAAGTTGAGTTATATTTTTGAGTTATGTCCTTTGAAAAATCAACAAATCAAATATTAAATCAACATCAAAGAAAATGGCATGTATTAGACCTTGAGTTAACTTGAGTTGGTTGTCCACGTTTTTTTTTCTTTTTCTAAGGAAATTTATCAACTTTTGAAACATGGCAATTGTCCAACATTTACTGTTGCATACAACTATTTATTTGCTAATAAATAAATAAATATTTTCAATAGTTATATACATCAATTTATTTGTTTGTCAGCTTCATTATAAATTTTTTTATTTCTATTCAATTACATAAAATGAACCTTTTATAATTTAAATTGTTAATTTTTGGTAATTAAAATTTACATCCATAAATTTATTTTATAATAAGAGTTTTTTGTTATTATATATGTATATTTAGATATTTATTAATTTTAATAGATTTAAATTTTCTCTAATCTATTTTAATTATTATATTAGTAATAGCTTTTATTATTTTTGTATTTATAATTTTTATTAATTTTAAAAAATAATTACTACAATTTACAAAGTACAAGCATTACCAATCAATTTTATTAATTGTTAAATTCTTATCTCTTATACATATTCAAAGTAATATTTTTTATTCAATAATAAATTATTTTAAATTAGTTTAATATTTTATTTTTCTTTAATAAATACTTCATTATTTATATGTTTATACATTAATTATTTTATTTAAAGCGTTACCGCAATTCATACTTCAAAAAAGCTACGAGTCAATATTTTTAATAAAATAGTAACTCTTATTTTACTGCAAACTTACCGCATAAGTCTACAGTTTTTACCACATTAATTTTACTGCAAGTTACATCGATTTGTAATACATACTGCAAATCAACCCTAATACTACATGTCACCAATCCGAGCTCTAATCTCAGCTAATACATTTAACTTTAAGTCAACATAAACGAGAATAAAGATTACGAGAGCAAAGAATCTGAACCATTCGTTTGATCCAAGAAAAGCATTAAAGAACAAACAATCCAAAACACACAACACAACAAGACACAGAAACGAAACGTCCGAGAGAGTAAGAACCTTCATTTTCAGCCAAATCCTAAGAAAATGTTCAGTTACATTATAGCATACTTTTTCTAATAATTTTTTAAAAATATGAGTCGTTCTAGTAATAAAACAATTAATTTGTGTTATTTTAGTAAACTTCCTATTAATAAACCATTTATAAAAAGTCCTATCAAACAAAAACTAAGAAAATCTAAAAATCCAGAAACGTTCAAAGACCAACTAAATAATCATAAAGAGCCAAGATTTCTCTAAATCCAACCAAAATGTTCTACTGTCACATCTTTGAAGACACTTTTCATCCCAAGGGAATGAATCAAGGTGATTGCTTTGTAGCGGGTATGATTATCTATATTAGGAATCTTCTTCATGGCTTCCCATATGATGTCTTTTTTCTATCAGCTTTCCTTTTCTTCAGCTTCTCATTTTAGCTTTTCTTCTCTTTTTCAGCTTCTCTTTGTTGTATGACACTAAGAATTTTGTTGCTAACTATGATCATAGAGGCAACCTGATCATTTTTCAGCTTATTTACATTGGTATCCGCTTCCCTTTTTGACTTCTTCCTCGGATGAAGCTTTTCTGCACGATCTTTTGAACTTGTACCTGGAAAAGATGACATACCACATTCCATTGATGGTTGTTAAGATGATAATTCAAAATCTTCATTGCTACTTTGATGAATATTTATGTATTCTCTCATTTGATTACTCTCTTCAACTATAAAGGTACGAGCATCAGTACTATCACCCATTCCAATCACAAAACCACTGTTAGCTACACCATTTCCAAATATGAGTTGCAGATCCTCATATTTTTCAACCCAATCATACCATAGATGCTTGTGTGTACGATGTTTTGTAGATTAATAAACACAGTTTAGTTATAATATATTTTTGAAAACTTAAGTTATGATGTTTAAATTTATATAGACAAATACATACCTTTAAATACTCGTCCCAGACTTCGTCTGGAGCAGTAAACCTTTTAGTGTCATGACCCCATCCAAATCCAGAATTGAAGCGTTGAGATCCAAATAGATTTGTTTTTTTTTCTTAAATATTTTTATTCAACTTAGGTAGTGCTATCTCACCCGTCGCCCCTGGCCGGAACTAAACCCTTTCGCTTTTTTAACTATCTCACCCGTCACCCCTCTTATCACCAACTGGTACTTGAGACTTGGAGTCAAGCTGGAAGTTTGGCAATGAATCTCACAAAGCTGAGCTGGAAGCAAAAGAGTGTAAAGGGAGTGTTAAAACAACTAAACAGAGAAAATTTTTCGAACATTCAAGTGAGAGTTTTAGAAGCTAACAGTTTGTTGCAGTCTGTGCAGGTACAAGCGCTTACTGATCCATCCACTGTTAACTTTGAGGAAGAGCGAAGATTACATGAGAAATGGGTTTTCCTTAGGGATATTGAGGAGAGCTACTTCAGGCAGAAATCCAGGATCAACTGGCTGATAGAAGGTGACCAGAACACTGCCTATTTCTTTAGGATTTTTCAGACCAGATGTTGCTACAACTCTATCAGGTCCTTCATACTTCCGTCTGGATTAATCATCACGGACCCGCACCTGATGTCCTTGCATGCCATCACGCATTTTCGCAATATCTTGGGCCCCGATATAGTTGCTACGCCTATGCTTCTTTCTTCTCCAGCATGGTTTGGCCTACTAACCTCCTACACACCGCCATCTGCTGTCTTGCCTTCGCTGACTGCTGTCCCCTCACCTGAAGAGATAACTTCTCTGCTATTTAAGCTGAATTCAAATAAAGCCCCAGGCCCCGATGGCCTCACTTCTGCTTTCTATAAGTCCTCCTGGAGCTTCCTTGGACAGGAGGTTGTTGAAGCAGTTACTCACTTCTTCCATTACTCCTTCATGCCATCCTCAACTAACTCAGCGATACTAGCACTGGTCCCAAAGTTCCCGGGGGCGTCTCTCATATCGGAGTTCCGACCTGTTAGCTGTCTTAATACCCTGTACAAAGTAGTTGCAAGACTACTAGTCAGGCGCCTTAAACCAATTCTTCCTACTCTAATTGTCCCAAATCAGACAGCTTTTGTCAAAGATAGGTTGATTGTGGAGAACACTACCTTGGCTGGAGAACTAGTTAATGGGTATCACAGGAGGCAAGGTCCTAAAAGAATCACCATAAAGGTGGATATTGCGAAGGCTTTTGATACTATCTCCTGGGAATTTCTGTTTAACTGCCTACAGGGCCTGCAGCTTCCTCCTCTGCTCCTAGGATGGCTGAAAGCTTGCGTCTGCTCGACAAATTTCACCATTGGGTATAATGGCATGGTTCATGGATACTTCAAAGGCAACCGTGGTCTTCGCCAAGGCGATCCACTGTCTCCATATCTTTTTGTAATTGCGATGAATGTCCTCTCTATCATGCTAAATCGTGCAGTGGCAGAAATGAAGATCAAATATCACCATAGGTGCTCCTCCTCAAGGCTCACTCACCTATGCTTCGCAGATGACCTTTTAATATTCATTGATGGATCGATTGATTCTGTCCAAAATGTCCTCCAAGTGCTAAAGGAGTTTGAGCTTCGCTCAGGGCTTGCGGTCAGTGTTCAAAAGAGCTCCTTCTTCTCCTCTGGTCTCACTCAGCAGGAGGTGGACACCATCAAAGCGTCTACAGGCATGCCAAATGGAATCCTTCCAGTGCGATATCTTGGAGTCCCGCTCTGTACTAAGAAGCTCACCATTGCCAACTGCGAGGTCCTGATTCAACAAGTGAAAGGAAAGTTTAATTCATGGACAGTGAAGACTCTCTCTTTTGCGGGAAGACTGCTCCTTATTAAAACAGTAATTGCTGGGATCACTAACTTTTGGTGCTCAAATTTCCTACTTCCTAAAGCTTGCATTGCGCGCATTAACTCTCTATGTGGTATGTTCTTATGGAAAGGCTCTATTGAAGGTCATCACTCTGCGAAAGTCTCTTGGGAAGTGGTAACAAGAAGTAAAGAGGCGGGTGGACTAGGAATCAAGGACCTGGGTACGTGGAACAGAGCTTGCTGTATCAAATTGATTTGGATGCTGTTTTTCCAGGGAGGTTCGGTTTGGGTTGCTTGGTTCAAGTCGGAGATTCTACAGGGTTCGCTTTCTAACTTCTGGACCGTCAAAACTAGTGCTTCAAACTCTTGGTTAGCTAACAAGTTAATCAAGATGCGAGGAGAAGTGTATACATGGATCAAAATGCGAGTAGGTAATGGAGTGGAGTGCCGCTTCTGGACGGATAACTGGTCCCTGTTGGGCTCTCTGCAGGACCACTTCGCTTCAACTCTGGCATCCAGACAGGGGATCCCCATGGCTGCTACTCTAGCGAATCTTAACAGGTCGGGCAACTGGTTACTACCTCGTGCACGATCGGAGGCAATGATTCAGGTTCAAGTAGCTCTAACAACTATGGTTCTGCAAGAGGGAATTGAGGACAGTTATGAATGGATAGTAGAAGGAGTAGCATCGGGAAAATACAAAACTTCACAAGTATATTGGGAACTGAAGGGAGAAGAAGCTAAAGTTCCGTGGGCGAAGGTGGTTTGGACAAAACGAGGAATCCCAAAACACAGCTTTCTTGTCTGGTTAGTTGTGTTGAATAGATGCCCAACGCGTGATCGTCTCCTTGCTTGGGGACTATCGGTGGATAGTAATTGCTTGTTGTGTAATTTGGAACCGGAATCTAGGGATCACCTGTTCTTTAGATGCCCTTTCTCTATGAGAGTTTGGTCGGAGGTCGGGCGCAGATGTTCATTCACTTCCTCCCCCTCTTGGCAAGATACAATAAACCGTCTGATGGCACTAACTGGGGACAGACATGCAAATCGCCTCATCCTCTTATGTTGGCAAGCGGTGATCTACTTTTTGTGGCGTGAGCGGAATCAGCGGCTCCAAAGTCAGCGGTTCCAATCATCAGACATGATTATCTCCTCCTTGGATCGTCTGATCAGGGACAAGATACTGAGCTATAGATCTTCATCGCCGTCCCTATCCTCCTCTCTCATGCAAAGGTGGTTTAACACACTGCCGATACCTCCATGAATTGATCTCCCTGACTCCTCAACTATCTGATCTTTTGAAAAAATTCAACCTTGTCATTCTGATCTCAATTATGGGTTATAACTATGTACGGGCTTTTGTGTAGGGGTTTGACTATAGCTTTATGCTTGTAAAACTTTTTATTTCTTTCCGTAATTTTAATATGAATGCCTTTAGTCAAAAAAAAAAAAAAAAAAAAACTTAGGTAGTGCTTGTGTTCTTGTTGGCATCCAAGTTTTTCGATGAGAACAAGAATTTTTTTTCCTTCCACTGTAAAGTTGTTTATTAAACCATTATCATCACGCCAATTACGATGAAATGCATCAACAAGTAAATCGATCAGAAGTTTTGTTTCATCTGGTCCCCATTGACTATATCCATCTTTTATTTATTCTTTTTTAAATCCCCCATTAGCTAGTTATATAATAATAATATCACATGATCAACATATGAAACTAGAAAAGAGTCGTAAATGAAATATGAATGAAGAACTAATGCATATAATGCATATAACCGTAAATGACGAACTAATGCATATAATTATCAGCTCATAGAAATATCCAATTGTGAAGTTTTGAAAATGTTTCTTCAGTGATACTACCTCTTTAAGCTCCATCGATAAACTATGCCATCATTCTGGATTGCAAATCATCCTTATAAGATCTTGATAATTTTGTTTCAAAATGATGGCATGTTGAGTGTTGGAGCATACACTTTATTGTCCATATTAGTACTTCAATTTATGTGTGCAGTTAAGACATTCTGCATACACAAAATTCAGCATTTTTTGAATGAATGTTAAATTGTATTCATCCCCTTGCAATTCTCTCTCAATACTAGAGGCGATTTTGAATGTCATTGTCGACAGTCTTATGGAGAGAGAGAGAGGCCTGGAAGGGGGGTCTCCGTGGTTAAGCCTATTCCTTTTCATCCAGATAAAGTGAATTGTGATTTGAAATGCATAGCGTATGAGAAACAGCCGCTGACAGTCCAAGTCGTTTTTGGCCAGTTCATGTACAGTATTTAGGCAGTCATAGGTGTAGTGGTGTCCGAGCAGACCTTTCGTGAGATTACTCCAAATCTCTACTGAGAATTCTCATTGAAAAAACAAATGATTTCTTGACTCTACAACATTCTTACAAAGACAACATGGTATATAAGTGTTCTTGTCCTACAATGCCTTAAGATCGGCTGTAAAGAGCATTTTTCTATTGCTAGAAAAGTTATAAAAGAATATTTTGGAGAACCAGAGCACTTTGTACCAGTGATGGACTTATGCACTAGATATGCTATATTAAATCAACAGAAATATAGAGATAATAAATATATATATATATTAAAAAATATTGAATTAAAAAATATTGTTTTATGCTAGTACCATATAAACTTTTATGCTATTGTTTTCGACAGAAAATATTGAATTAAAAAATTAGACGAGAAAAAAAAACAAAATATGTTCAGCCGGGAAAAAAATTATGGAAGGCCCACAGATTAAATCACACTAAGCCCATTAGCGCAATTTGACACCGGCAGAAAATACGAGTCAGTTCCGACGGCGCTGACCGAAGAAACGCGTTTCTGGAGAAAATTCCGCTCAAAGAAAAATAAGAAGAAGAAGAAACGATAGAGAGAGAAGTAGCATTAGAGAAATGGCGTTCACGATGTACAGCTGCAAGGAATGCGGATCCGATCTAAACCTTAACCCTAACGACCTGTTCCCTCCCGATTTCTACTTCGAAGCCGGGAACAAAGCAACCATCTCCTTCGCCGCCGTCGACGCCGACAAATTCAGATTCGAGAAGGAGGACAAGATCATGCCCTTCTTCGAAACCCTTAATTACTGGGGAATCCAACGTAAACGAACCAAGATCAAGTGCCATAGCTGCGGCCACCTCGTGGGTTACATCTACGACGATGGTCCTCCTCTCACCGGCGGTATCGGTCAGTACGGGTTCGGTCCGAGTCAGGTCGTTCCTCGTGCCCCTCGTTATCGATTCAAAACCAAGACCCTTCTGATCTCGTCCCAGACATAATAAAACCTCTATCTGAGCCAGAGGGTTTAAGCTTTACATAGATATATATATATATACACACGTGTATGTAATTAAGTATGTTGTTTAAGTTGGATTTGTGATTATATGAATCAGTAAACTGCTATCTAAGCAGAGGGTTTAAGCTTTACATGTAAATAAAGAGTGTGTGTTTGTGTTTATCGTTTTATCTTTTCTTCAGTAATCTATCAGTTCTTGTTATGGCGATTCGCTTCTTTGGTGAGACTAATTCATTATTCATTGGTTGAATGTTCGTACGAGGAACTCAAAAGTTGAGTTGTTTTCTTTATTATACAATCGGCGGCTTAAAGCATAAGTGAAGAACAGAACAAGAACCAATAGTTAGTTTAATGGAGGAGCGTCATGTTGAAAGTAGCCTTTCGGTGATAGTGATTGCGATGGCCATTTATGATTCAACGGATGTGATTGAAAGATGTACCATTAGGTGCTCCAAGACCATATATTTTACATTATCCTTACATTACTTTATCATTGAGTGAAGGTTAGAAGTTACATCTACCTGTCTTATCTTCTACAGCTTAAGCTATTTAGTTTGTCTTAACGTACAAGATAATTAGAAGAGTAGACGTAGACGTTGATAATTGTTTGGTAGACCCTTAAGAATCTTAGGTGTATCTCTTTAGTTTGAAGGTTAGATTCAGAATCTGTAGATTTAGTAGCTTCTCTTCTCTTTCTGTTGTGTATATAGTTTTCAAATTGTTTTAGCTTGTGAAGGTGAAGTCCTTGGTATGGATATGAAGAAGCAGATTATGGATGAGTCTGAGAACTTGTGCTTCAAGAAGTCCTTGACGCCGCCGCCTCCTCCTCCTCCACCGCTTCCTCCATCTCCAGGATATGGATCAAGAAAGATCGAGGGAGACAGCATAACCAATAAACAGATCAAGAAGTTCTGGAGGCAGAAGCAGATCATTGAAGAGGAGCATCTCTTTGCTGCTATTAAGGCTGCAGCTCGTGTCAGAGCCCGTAATCTCTCTGTATGTCCCTATTGTGTTTTACAGTTCTTGTGTGGCTTTTTTAGATCATTGACGAGGGATAATCAGATGGTCTCATGCTTTCAACTTGGTATGGTCTAATTATTGTATCTGTTGCAGGATGAGGACTACAAACGCTTTGAAGAAAGCTTGGACATGGAGGATCCAGAAACCGAAGTTCACGAGGGAATTAAAGACTGGTCTCTGTTTAACTCTCCTTCAGATAATCTTTACTCTTTTTTTCAAATATCTTAGACCATATAATGAGTCTAGAACAAGAGCCACCTGTTTTTTTTCTCAGCTATTTGAGCTGTTATAACACGGTTCTAACTTATCTATCAGGTGGATGAAGAGTAAGTACGCGTACTTGAACCAGCCTGCTCTTGGATCTGCAGATTCACTCAAGAGAAAGAGGTTTTCGTCTTATGTACCAAACTATTTCTCATTCAAGCCTTGCATTCCTCTCTATGCAACTTCGCTTAATGTCTTTTAACTATGTGCAAATTGTCTTGCGTATATGTCTACATATGTGTGTGTGTGTTTGTGTCTTTGTACATTCATGTGTAATTGTGTTCCGTGTTAATGGATCTGGACTTTGGTGTGTGGTTGTTTGGTTTGTAAGTGTTGAATAAAATTCAATCTTACTATGGAACATTAGTTTCTTGTTCCGTAGATAATAAGGTTATATTGTACATGGGTGTTTTTATAATTCTTATCCATAAGAAAGACTCTCTTGACAAAAACAAAAAAATCCATAAGAAAGACTCATACACATCTCAGATGAACAATGTGTTTATCTCAAATAGTGTATTACTGAATTATCAAAACTTAATCCGGAAAGAGAATATTGGATTTATTTGGGATGCATGTAATAAAAAGAATTAAGCTAATCTGAAATGAATCTAATTCTCTTATGTTTGATAAGAATTGGATTAGTCTGACAACTAAGTACTTGTATTAAATAATACCCACTAAAGAAAATGTTGACCATCCTCTTTTTTTATTGGATAGAGAAATATAAACACTTCAAGATGTGACCGAATCATGTTTTGGTAATGTCTAACATGTTCTTACCACATCTCAATTTGTAGATAAACAAAGAAATATCGATATCATTGGAAAGGAGAGATCCATGTGCTATTTTCCATTAGTAACTTCGCTTAAAAGATATTACTAGAAGTTAAAACTCCCAAGTCCTCTGTAATTCCTCAACACCTAAATTATTTGACATCTACCAAAATAAATCCTAACAATCTTTTTTTTTATCTATAAGTTTATTTCATCTATGAGAAACATAGAAGGTCTAAGATATGCAATGGCACACGGTAAGAGGTCGCAAAAGCCGGGGTTGCCGAGGCAGAGGTCGTCACGGAGACCAAAACTAAAGTTATTTAGTGAGCTAATCCCTCTCTCAATTTCTTCAAATGCTCAGAGTGTTTTGCTTTAATTCTCTAGCTCCATATGATTTTGTCAATTATTTTTCTTTCCCATGCTTTACTTTGATCTCTATGATGTCAAAACTCATAGCCTTGTAACTTTATTTTCAGCATTGCAATTTAAATATGAAAGCCTTTTTTCAAAAAAAAAAATCTATGAGAAACATTGTTTCACATTTCACATTTGAATGTTTAGAGATTATTATTTAAGTGATCATGAAATGTTCCTTATTGCCACTCGCAACTAAAATAATCCAGCAATTAGAGACTCTGTTCTTATTCCAACCACTCCATTAATTTACGCTACAAATGTGAGAAACATATCTAGACAAATTAGTGCCAATAAAACCGAGGACATTCTAGTAATCGGGAAAAGTATGTCACACTAATGGACAAAACAAATTAGGGGTAACAACTGGATTACCGAAAAGTATTGGGAACGAAACAAGAAATAAAAGAAAATAAAAGGGCTGAGTCAGAATTATAAAAGTCAAAGCCACCTTCCTAACTAGTGTCTGTATCTAACAAATACGCGACGACGACGAAGAAAAACAAACACGAAGAGAAGAAGAGAATCAATCTCACACGAAATTACACAATAATAATAATAACAATTATTTAAAGATTTATAAATTAAACTCCAAAGCTTCTCTGTAACGACTCTCTTCTTCAATGCTAATCATTTAGATCTTGAAAGAGAAACAAAAACCAATGGCGGCTAAATCGAAGAACAACCTTCGCTACCAACCGCGAAAATCAGCATCGCGATCGACCCAAGCGTTCACGGTGCTCATCGGTCTTCTCGTGGTGATTATGATACTTCTAGGTCTGGGGATCTTGTCACTTCCAAATGCCAACAGAAACTCTTCAAAGCCCAACGATTTGACCAACATTGTACGGAAGAGCCAGGAGGAGAGGTTAGTAGTGATTAAACGATTTGAATTCGAGTTTGAATTTTGCTGAGTTTGTTTTTGTGTGAAATTTTTGATAATAGGAATGGAGGAGATGAGGAAGGGAACGGTGAGCGTTGGGTTGAAGTGATATCGTGGGAGCCTAGAGCTGTTGTTTACCACAATTTCTTGGTAAATCTTTTTTTTATTTATTATTTCTTGTCTGACAAGATAAAGCTAAGGTTAGAGATTTTTATTTTGATTGATCAAGTTGACTTTGTTTGATGATAGATCGAGTTGACTTTTGTTTTGCTTCTGCACTAGAGTTTAAGATGTTATGAATCTTCCATTGAAACCACATGGTGGTGGGCTAGTGGTCTTGAGGGAGTAAAAGCCCCAATATGGACCCGGCTTTGAAACACCGTGTGGCCACTCGGGCTAGCGTTAAATCGCAAGAATACGTGGAGTACCGTGGACCTTGTGGGATTAGTCAGTTGATCTCGGTCACCGGATCCCCACGGTTATCAAAAAAAAAAAAAAAAATGAATCTTCCATTGAACCCCTAATGGAAATGTTCAGTGAACATGGCGTAGAGGGAGGGAAACACACATTTTTCTTTTCGTTTGTGTCTGAAAAGAGTTGTTTAATTGAAATGTCTGAGATGTGATCTTTGGGCTTTCTTTTTGTTTCCGTTTCTTTTAGACCAATGAAGAATGTGAGCACCTGATCAGTCTCGCTAAACCCAACATGGTTAAGTCAACTGTGGTTGATGAGAAAACCGGTGGCAGCAAAGATAGCAGGTTTTCTATCCACCTCTTTCCTTTTTTTTTTTGCTTCTTCTTAGTTTAAACTTGGCGAAGTTTGTTAATTTGTCTATACTGTCTCTGTTCAGAGTAAGGACGAGCTCTGGAACTTTTCTCAAAAGAGGACATGACGAAGTTGTCGAGAGGATTGAGCAAAGGATTTCAGATTTCACCTTCATTCCTGTTGGTACGTTCCCTTTTTGCAAGGTTGCAGAGTTAATATCATCATATCTTTGATTTTGTGGATCATTGTTTGTTTGTAGAAAATGGAGAAGGTCTTCAGGTTCTTCACTACCAAGTTGGGCAGAAGTATGAGCCTCACTATGATTATTTCTTAGATGAGTTCAACACCAAGAACGGAGGACAACGAATTGCCACTGTTCTTATGTACCTGTAAGTAACCAAAAACTTTTCTCATAATCCATTTCTTTTCTTAGAAAATATATACTTATGTGTGTTTTAATCGTCTTCTTTTTTTGACATACAATACATTAGCTCTGATGTTGATGATGGTGGCGAGACCGTGTTCCCAGCAGCAAAAGGAAACATTAGTGCAGTCCCATGGTGGAACCAGCTCTCGGAATGTGGCAAAGAAGGACTCTCTGTTCTACCAAAGAAGCGAGATGCTTTACTTTTCTGGAACATGAGACCTGATGCCTCTCTAGACCCTTCCAGTTTGCACGGTGAAGAGATTCAACAACCAAAGACTCTTTTTTTTTTCTTTCAGTGAGAATAATATTAATGTCTCTAAATTTCTATATCGTCTGCTTTGATTTTCAGGTGGATGTCCAGTGGTGAAAGGAAACAAATGGTCATCCACGAAATGGTTCCACGTCCATGAGTTCAAGGTTTAAGAAAACTAAGATAAGAGGAGGTAATCTCTTAAAGTCTTGAACTATCTATTACTGACATGTTCAAAATTTCATCCAGTCTTTTATCTTCAACTTTTTTTATTTATTTGTAGGTTTACACGACAGCACAAGTTTGTGTGGATACAGTTACGAACAGATGTATTGTTGTATTTCCCTTTTGAAGTGAGAAATGATCCGATCCTTAGGAAATTGAAGGCTGTGTTTTATGATATCTTGAGCGATATTTGAACTTTTTCTTTTAAACTATTTGAGATTTTTTTTGTAACTTTACATGTTCTGTCTGAGTTTTTATGACTTCAATAATTTAATACAACCACACACTGTTTTAAGACTGGTAAAACACATTCAGGAACTGTGCTCGGTTTATCCCAGTACAGGCACGGTTTGTCAGCTGGGACGGGATGGTATTGTCCAAATTTGAGATTTCGAAATATAAGTGAATCTTTAAGCATGCGCATTCCTAGATCCAACCATTCTGTCTGGCATGTCTTTTTTTTTTTTTATAACGTCTTTGTCTGGCATGTCCATATCCCTAAATATGAAGGAAAATTGCCAAAAATACTATGTTCATAATACTATTGTTTATGTTTACACTAAGGAAAATTGTTACGCAGCTACACAGACTATGCAGCATCACATGGCCAACCATCCAGAGTAAACAAATGTATCGAAACCTACACGAAGTATATGTCGCACATAACGACATGTGATGATTAGCAAAAAATTATGTGTTTAACATCACAAACCCACTTAACCTCGTCGGAACCCGGTTAATCTCTTCGGAACAATAAAACCGAACCCGATTTACCCGGTTTTTAAAAAAACCCGACCCACCCTTAATTAACCATAAACCCGACCCAGATTTAACCTAAATCTAAAATCTGGTCTCTCAGACCTTTATCTCCTTCTCTCAACAAGAAAAAAAGAAACAGAGGCTACTGAGTTACAAGAGGAAGACGAAGACCCGAGAGTGTGAGACGATGACTTACAACGCTGAATCTTCGAGTTTTAGGCGGAGCAGATCTATTGGAGGCAGAAGAATGTGTGACTGTGGGTTGCCCGCCAAGATTTTCACTGCGTGGACAAATAAGAATCCTGGGCGAAAATTTTTTGGTTGTGAACTGTATAAGGTACACAATTCTTCTGCTCACAATTGGTTACTATTTTTTTTGGAGTGAGTACATCTTGTATGTATTTGGGTATAGGAAATGGGCAATGAACACTGCAAATTCTTTGAATGGTTCGATGAAGGAGAAGTCACTGGGTGGCCAAAAAGAGCGTTGATTGAAGCTAGAGATGAAATTAGAGAGAAAAGAAGAGTGATCAATGAACTGAGAAATAGAAATTTGGAACTTTCTATGGAATTGGAGAAGAAAGAGGCTGCAAAATCAAATGGAAGTGAAGATGAGATGAAACGTTTGAACCCCAACCTTGGTTGGAAGAATAAGTTTCTGAAACTGTGTTGTATTGTTAGTGATTAAGAGTGTTGAGTCTTCTGTTTCTTTTCCTTTCTAAAGACTAGTTATGTGATGAATGAGTCTTATGTTTCTAAAAAAAACTGGTTATGTAATGAATGATGAATGTGTAATGTGATGATATTTTAGGCTAGTATTGAGATGTTTTACATTTATAAGAAGCTTAGAATGACAAACTATAATCATAAACTAGAAGTAGATAAACCAGTTCAAAATGGAATACATAGTTGAAGTTTAAACATTACATCATCGTTAACATGATAGAACATGAAAAAAGAAGCTTTCCGAGGACATGTTAAAACATGTAAAACAATCCTAATAAGGTACCCGAGAACATGTTACCACATGTAAATTGTTTTTCAAAAAAAGGATAAACCTCCCTTCAACCGAAAAGCAAAGCTGCCAAGCGACTGCTTCTTCTGAGGTTTCGTTGTGGTGCTTGGTTTCCTTGGCTTGGTTGGCTTGGCTGAGGTGCAGTAGAAGAAATAAACTCAACTTCTACTTGATCTTCCATTTGAGCTGCCAAATCAGCTTCCATTTCAGCTGTTTCCTGAGCTTCATCGTTTGCTTCATCTTGACCATTCCTTGCAGCTGCTTCTTCAGCATCTTCTTCACATTGCTTACTTAGCCGTCTTCGTTTTTCCCTGGTCTCCGGAGACTGTCGAAAGACAAAGAAAAACTCAATAAGCGCAGACATAATCAGCATAAAACACACTTAAGAAAATAAGATCATACCTCAGTGGGGCATGTCCTTGAGTTATGACCTTTCTCACTGCAAATACCACAGTGTGGTACCCTTCCTTTGCGACCAACCCTCTTTTTTGAGGGTGACTCATGTACTCCTTTGATCCTAGCTTTTCCCTTAGGTCTTCCTGGAGGACGTTTGTAAGGTGGTCCAACAATGCGTCCTCCTCCACACTCAACCCAAAATTTTGGTCCATTGACCGGCTTCAAATCTCTTCGATAAGTCTCTCTCCATTTCTCGGTCGTGTAGTAATCAGATATGTAGTCTTCAACCAAGCCTGTGTTCTCCCTGATCGCACACACAGCATGACGACATGGAATCCCAGTTAGATCCCACTTTCTACACGCACATGTCCTCTTGTGCAATTTCACCGAGTATCCATTAGTTCCCTCAACAACCTCATACCTCCCACCAGTGCTAGAGACAGAACGACAGTGTTGAGCTTCATCACACGACTTCTCAACCTCCTTTCTTGCTTTCTTAGTATGCCTTGCAGGTTCCTTACGAGCTAGTTCAAAGCGGTTGGCAATCCTTTGCATTGCATCTCTCCTTATCAGCTCTAACATCTGGACAAAAGGTTTCTTCCGTGCCACCTTTAGAGTCCTATTAAAGGACTCTGTCAAGTTGTTGTGTGTGTCTGCACAACAGCAACCAATCCTAAAAAACGCCCTACACCAAGTCCGGTGGTCTCTCTTAAGGAGCTCATCACATGCCAAGGGGTCAAACTCTCTAAATGCAGCTAAATTTTGCTTGAAATCAGCTTCATTGTAGCTGCTTGCGACCCTCCAAAACATTGGCTTCAGTGTGTCTGACTTGTGCAGTTTCTTCAGATTGGCGTAGATATGTCTTGCACAAGCCCGATGCTCTGCCTTTGGCAACTCAGTAGCAACACCGTGGATCAAACTTCTGTGCATATCAGATATTATTGTGATCTCATCGCCTTCACCCAAGTCCAAGTCGACCTTGACTTTGTGGATAAACCACTCCCAATTATCATTATTTTCAGAAGAAACTACAGCCCACGCTATCGGGTATATCTGGTTATTAGGATCCCTTCCAATAGCAGTTAATATCATTCCCTGCATTGAGTGCTTCAAAAACGTACCGTCCAAACCAATAACTGGTCTGCAGTGTTGCTTCCATGAAGTCTTTAGAGCCGCAAAGCATAAGTACATTTGTGAAAATGCTTCACTTCCATCTTCTCTACGAGTTGTGTTGATCTCCACAGTAGTGTTTTTGTTGGTCCTCTTGATTTCATGCTCGTAGTCTCTAAGTCTTGCAAATTGTTCATCAGTTTCAGCTTGCAACTTATCGAAAATCAGTCTTCTAGCAACTTGTGACTGAGCAGGCGAGATGATAATGTTGTATCTCCTTTTCATTTCATCTTTGATCTCCGGTGCACTCATCTCTGGATCTCGCCTTATATCTTCAAGAAACAAATCAGCAACAACAGGGCTCTTGATAAGCTTGCACCGCCCCACAGGATGACATTGATGCTCATCTTCATATACCTTAACCATCCATTTGCCGATAGGTTCTTCAACAGAGCAATATATCCTCCATCCACAATTCTTTTCACCACACTTTGCACCAAGCTTAGTCTTTTCCCATCTATCAAATATCACATTACGCCCAGTCTTCAGGATGTATCTTATGACATTCTTCTTAAATTCTGACCCACTGCTGAAGAGCTGTCTCAAGCTGAACACTCCATCCGGTAAACCCCTTTGCACTAATCTCTCAGCTTGTTCTTCTTCATCACCAGATGAATCGTCTGTAGCAGGGTACACCTCATCTTCGTCTGGTATCTGTTCCTCATAGTTCACATTGTCGATGTCTACTATATCCTCTTCAACAACTTCCGCCTCATCATTCGATTCTGAAGATTCTGACAAGGCATCTTCTGAACACTTCTCATCATCCGAGTCGTCTGCAAGAGGATCATACAAAGTGTCTAACGCCTCATCTTCATCTTCATCAAACATCAAACCCGTCTCAGAATTCTTTTCAGCCAGCTTTTCACAGAGCTTCTCACACTGTTTTTCAGCTCTATCATGCAGACCCTCTTCTTCTGGTTCAACGTTCATAACCCTTTCTTGAACTCCAACATTCGTGCTACCTTCTTCAGCTAGAACAACCCTATCTCTCTCTACATAGATGTCGAGCTCCTTGTACCAACGCGCTGAAGATTCCATTCTCTTCTTATTGGCTTCGACATTTTCAAATAAAGGTTTCCTATCTTCCAACTCATGGAATGGTAGCTTGAACCACAACTTCCCAATCACTATCCTTTTCTCAAACATCTTCATTACCAAGTTCGTGAAAAGAGAATCCGCATCCAACTCGAACTCGTCGACGGTTCCATCTACATAACACAATCCACCTTCATCTTTAAACCGACCAGAGTGAAAGCATTTCACTTTCACCGAGACACTACATCAGAAAGAACAAAGATACTTTAGAATCTCAAATCCGACATATTGCAAACCCAGAAATCAACCATTTAAATTCAAAGAAATACCTCATCTCGACTTGATTCTTCACCGATTCACTCTTCTCTTGCGAATTTAGCCACAAAATCCACTTCTTTTGCACTTGTTCGTTCTCTCTCTCTCACGATTCGAAGAACGGGGAAAGTTGAGTTCTTGATTCGATTTCTTCTTTTCTCATTTTAATGGGCTTCTAAATTGCAGAATTGGGCTAGATTTAGGTTAAATCTGGGTCGGGTTTATGGTTAATTAAGGGTGGGTCGGGTTTTTTTAAAAACCGGGTAAATCGGGTTCGGTTTTACTGTTCCGAAGAGATTAACCAGGTTCCGACGAGGTTAAGTGGGTTTGTGATGTTAAACACATAATTTTTTGCTAATCATCACATGTCGTTATGTGCGACATATACTTCGTGTAGGTTTCAATACATTTGTTTACTCTGGATGGTTGGCCATGTGATGCTACATAGTCTGTGTAGCTGCGTAACAATTTTCCTTACACTAACTACTCCTTCACTTTTAACGAATGGTAAAAAAAATTTATACTCCTAGATTTAACTAATCTAAACTTAGGGTTTAGAGTTGATGGGTCTCGGAAAGCGTTTTTGGAATATGAAATTTAAGTTTCAAATAAATATATAAATAAATACTTAAAAAATATGAAAAAATAGTTTCAAACATAATATTCAATTTTCCAAAAGAAATTTGAAAAAAATATTATAAAAAAAATTCAAATTTGAAAAAGTATAATTCGAAAACATAAAAAAAAATTATTTGTTTAAATAATTATTTATTATATATATAGAAAACACGAGTACAAGAGTCTTTTGCCACTTAATGAATAATATATTTTTGAAAATGTCTATTATTTAATGATGACAAAGATAAATAATGATATCATAAAAGTGGTGAACATGAAATCCCCCCAAATATGAATGATATGATCAAGAAGATACTACCAATATTATAAGTAGGGATTATAAACATAGATTGGGATCATTGGATAAAAGCCTATGATCATAAATGTCTCGAAGATCATCTTCATATCATATGCATATCTGTAGTCTGGCGTTTGCAACAAATAGACTTTAGGGAAGACACTTTAATGGTGAAAATAGACACATTGGCATCTCCACATTGGTGCACATGCAAGTCTTCAAGAACATGACAACTGGATTGACAAATTCATTACCAGGGTATTACACAGATACAAGGTTGATAGATCTCAAAAACCACTTAACGTTAGAGTTTAGACTAACGTACTGAGGAAGTAATAAGTAAAAAGACTATTTATTGATGATTTTGGTATGAAAATGTGTATTATTGATTTTTGAAATTATACAACTGTGATGAACAAGGAGATATAAGAATATAAGTAAACTCAAAAGTAATTTAAGTATATTTGTGATGTTGGAAACTTGGATCCCCTTCTCCTTTGTGGCTCTTCTATAGATATTTAGAGGAGGATTGTAATAACAACGTGATCTCCGTTGAGCATCTAAGGTCATAAAGACCATCTTCGATGCTCTAATCTTCCTTATGTTTTGGATTGACCGAGTTAGTCCGGCCTTGACTCTCTTCCGAACTCGGGATGGACTAGCGTTCTTTATGAGAATATTGTCTTCTTATCAGGCTTTTGAACTATTGGGCCGGACTTTGGACCGGGTTTGGAGTGGGTGAAGCCTCTTTGGAGTCCGGTGTGTCTCAGGTCGCTAGCCAGGTCTAGTATTGATTCCTACCTGGATGGTGTACTTGAGACCGTTGATTTTTGTACTTCAAAATCTGGTTCGAGATTCCGGTTTCTAAAATTAATTACCTACTTGATCTGCGATTTGATTGATTTAACTCAAAGGATTCAACTTTCCTTCCTTGGAAACTGAATTGTTTTTTATTTTTGAGAGATTAGACCCTTGATTTTTTACTTTTATCGCCATCGTGTTGTTTCAGAAATAGGTTTTTATTCTTTAACCTTTATAAGTTAGTTTCTCTTATACATTTCTTGGATTTTTGCGATTTTTTCTTCTTTGTCTCTTAACTTCATCTTCTTCTTCGTAAAAGTGCTTCTCTGTTTATTTCTTTCCCTCCTTTGTCGATTGCGACGTTGATGAGAAGAAACTAAAGGACGCCCTTGGCTCCATCTTCTGGTGGCTCGTCGTCTGACAATGACCTCCCTATTTCACGTCTTCCTTCTTCTAGCGGTCCCCGAACCACTAGAAGTTCCAGAACTAGGTTTCTCCCTCCTGCTATGGAACTTGTCGGGGTGCCGATGGTGGAGGCGGTGCTTTTATTCCTGTAAGAAGTTCTGGGGATCCCACTCGTCTGGTCGCTTCTCACCTGGTGTTTTTGACTCCAAAAACGCTTATACGGAGGAGTCACTTCAGGGGTTGGGAGTCGCGTGAAGTCCCTATAGAGACGATTTTCATTCTTCCTTCTGAGTCTGAGACACATTGGTTGGCACCTCCTGGGTATTTATGATGTACGAGGTGTTTGTGAAGGAGTGCCATCTCTGGTTCCCTCTTCCTTCTCTTCTATTCAAATATTCTCACTGACATGATATGGCTATCTCCCAGTTGATAGTGGAGTCCTAACAATAATAGGCCTTATAGTGCTGTCTTGTGAGCTCAAACAGGATATGGGGCTGCAGGTACTTGAAGCTATAACCAGCTTCATGACTGTTTCTCAAAAGCCCGACATGTACAACCTTGTCGGTAATCTTCAGATAGTCACTGCACCCAACAGCTCGGTTTAATATTGATAGAGTAAATACTTCGTCATGAAGACTGACGAGAAATTAGTCTCTGAAAACTTCATGAAGGTGGTTCGATATGAATGAAACATGGACCCCGGTAAATAGTTTTGTTAGGTCACTACTTTGTCGTTTTTGGTTATCGTTAGTCGTTAATCTGATGAAGAATGTGCTTTTGATAGCTCGTTCAGGAAGGTCACCAGTCGACTTCGAGAGGATGCAACTTTTATTAAATTTTGCAAGGGGATCCAAGCTTGGAGTTATTACCGTTTACTCTCATTCGAATCACAGCTACCCTTGATATTCTTTCTGGTGAGGCAAGTTATTACCTTGGTGGCATAAAGAAGGTTCCGCATGATTGTTAGAACCCAACTAGTTTGAGATGGTGGATCTCTATGAGTATGATTCTAAAATTATAGCAATTGTGGCCATGAAAAGAGACGAATATGGAAACAACTTCAAGATGTTCTTCATAGCATACAGAAACATCTCCACCATTGACTTTGGAAACTTTGCATCGGTAATATTCTTGTTATTTTTATTAGTATCGTACGTGTTACTCTTGATTAATTACTTATCATGAACATATTATATAGACATCAATTTATGCAACCAAAGAAGGATCAAACTGCCTTTTTGGAAACGGAAATGAAAATTCAGACTTGTTCTCTTACTATTTTACCAGATTGCAAAACGGATCGAGACTTATAACTGTGCCAAAGTTTTTTCTTTTACATTTTCTTTTGTAAATTTTAAAATTTCGTACTAACAACCATTATTCATTCACAGGAGTAACCAAAATTCATTGTTTTGTTGGTTTTCAATTTTCAGATTATCACCCTTCAACTCTGAAATGGTCATTGAGACCAGAAAACATCGATAAATTCCTTTTGAAAGGAAAACGAGAATCTACAAAGAGACAACTTTATAATTATACTAGGGGTATTCCGGCGCTATACGTCGGGTTTGGACGTTTTATTTCTTCATTGAGTTCAATTTGTTTATTTGTTCCATTTGTTACTTGTTAGTCTTGTATTCTAATCTGTAATTATTGTTTGATTTAATTACAAATAGGATAAGCACGTGATAGTGGCATCAAAGTTAATATACTTGAACAATTTGAACATAAAGTAAAGTAAAGTTGATGTTCCGAAAGTAAAATAATGTAAATGCATGTGTTTGTTTTGTGAGTATCTTGGCTTTGGACGACATGTTAATGCATTTTTGTGTCCTGCTGAGTGATAATGGAAGCGATGCAATGTTTTTTTTACTACTAACTGTTTTACGGTTCGTATTGATGAATATATTACTTTGCCTTTTATGGTTTTATCTTCAACACAAACTTGATAGCAGGAGTCAATACATAAGGGAGTAAGAGCATTTCTAACCATACTCAATTTTTTTCTCTAAAATGAAGTAAAAATATATATGTAATTAAAAATGTTCTGATCTTACTTTATTTCACACTCCATAATGAAGTTTACTCCATAAATAGAGTAAGTAAGCTATTTTTATTTGTTCTTTACTCCATTATGGAGTGATAAATGAAGTGGAGTTAGAGCATTTTTACTCCATAACAATTCTACTCTATTTTGGAGAAAAAAAATAGAGTTTTACATTACTATATAATCACTTTTACCCCATAATTATTTTTAAAAATTAAAGTAAACAATAAATAAACTTTTTAATTTTTTTCTTGATAGAAGTAATGTAATTTCCTTTTGGTCTTTAAAAAGTAAACTAAACAATAACATAATTTTCTATCTATGAGTAATGTAATCTACAAATTTCTCAACTCTTTAAAAAGTAGTAAAAATTCTTATGAGGGTTTGAGTCTGGCCATGTTGTTTAGATATTTGTGGTTCTATCAGAATCTTTGTGCAATTTAATTTGTAAATATATTGTAGATATATCGGTTTATTTGTAACGTATTTGCTCCTATAATGTCGAAAGGAACTAATTTTTCAGATTGAATCTATCAAGAAAGCTTAACTCAATAGTTACTAAAAAGAAATTCATTGTGTCATTACAGTCAACTGGTTACGTCTCCTTTTGTCATTTGCAAGAAACTGAAGCCTGCTATATTCTAATACTCTCTTTTCAGCATTAAGCATGTCCAGAAGGTGATTGCATAAGCTATACACATATGCACCCAAAATCTATAGGAAAATGAATAACCATTACACTAATGGAACAAAGAAGAAAAAGAACCAAACTCTGGGAAATGTATAGCTCACATGTCTGATCCATTTGGTATATTTGACAATGAAATCTTATCAATATCACTGTAGCTTATATTAGAGTGTTTTAATCCATCCAATCCCTTGTTTTTCCAATTAACATGCACCATTGTTGTAAAAGCAACACGAGCTGTGGGGAAAAAATCTTGAACCTGCAAGTTAAAACCATGGTGTCAAGTAAAGGGCTTTGGAGAAAAGAGAAGAGCTTTGTGAGGTTTTATTTATATATGTACCCGAGTACGTAGATCCTCAAGTAGACAACAGAATCGAGACCTGACGAGCTCTGGTTCTGGCATTTGAAGTGCTTCAGGCATCCAGTTGAGGAATCAAACATAGGACATGAAGTCCAAGTTGATGAACTTGCTTCCAAAGCCACCGGTTTGTATGGAGCTAGTTCTTAGGCCCTTGAGATACCATTTAGGGAAGTAGGCTATGTTATTTACTGGTTGAATCCTGAGTATAGCAAAAGCTATCAAGAAAGCAATTGATGTGACTATATTTATTGCTTCTGCTACTCCAATCTCGTTTATGGAAGCTATGGGAGTGTGAAGATAATATTTTGTCTTTACCTTCCTGGAAAAAAGCGAACTAAGAAAGGACAGATTCAGACAAAACTGGGGAGTTAAATGCTTTGAGAGTTGATGATGTAAAGAAGAAATAAAACAGATTCAGACAAGAATCACAGTCACAGCCACTATGAACACTGAAGAAACATGATTTGCTTAAAAGTTAAGTGAAGAAACCTGCTTTGGTTAAAACAAAACAGATTCTCTCTTTCATTACCTTCCCAAAAGAGGTAAATACAAAGCTTTCTTGTATATATATGCAATCTTGGGTTTCGCCACTAAGATGCTTACAGGGGCCATCACCTATGCTCGTCTCTTCATATTCCATTGGGCCATAATATTGATTACCTTGAGGAGAGCAGCTCGGTATCAATATCAGTCTGGTATACACCATACTCATCGTACTCATCATCACTCCTGATACATATAGAAAAGAAAAAATCAAGTTACCCAAACACGATTGTGAATCTAAAGTATTTCCAAGTTTTGACTATATGTTCCTGCTACATAATTGACATGCAAAAGAAAAATACTGATCGATCTCTACCCTGAAATTGCATAAAAAGCATGGTCAAAGGCCATAAGACCTACCATAGAGCTTGTTTCCAGAGTCTAATAAGCTACATATGAGATCAAAAAGAGATCAGAAGAAAAAAGTACATATTTAAAGCAAAGCGAGATGGATCTTACACATCTATGGCGAGGAAGCTGTTCCTCCTTCAATTTTCTTTGCCTTTTCTGGTTGTTCCTGCCTCCGTAGATGATAATCCGTGCAAACTGACATCAGAACCACGTTCAACCCTTTGATAACGATTAACTAATCCCGGCATCGAGCCAAGAGGATAGCTAGTTGCTATTGAAATGGATGCTATTATCCTCTCAAATCGGCAAGAAACATGTGGAGATTCGCCATTGTAATAACCGGAAAGTTGAACAGAGTATTCTTCTTCTGGTTGTTGTCGAAGCTGTAATCTTCATTTCTGGATGAAGGGGATATTTATACCCCAAGCTCAAGTAAGTTACTCTAGGAACGAAATGAGTCGCATTGAATGCTCAAATCACGAATAAACGGGGAATAAAGAAGACACAAACGAAACGTTGCAACGTTCCTCAGAGCTTCTCATCATTTCTCATCGAAAAAAATCTGCGGGAAGTAAAATTCTCACACCTTAGGTGACGGAAAAACCCATGGGGAGCAGGCCACAAAATTAAACTAAACTCACGAAGGCCCAACTAATTAATTAACTAAAACACTACGGACAAAATTGCTTTAAAACTCAATAGCCCAATACACAATTTAAGTGCCAGGTGTCATTATTCCCCCAAGGAGAGATAAAAGGCAACTTTATTATATAAGAAGATAGTAGCAAGCAATTATCAAAGTGATTATCTATGGTACATGATTATTGAAATCTATTTTTGGAAAAAATCATGTCTCTTCGCATCAACAATACTTCTCATATATTTCATGTTTTTATCAATGGAAAACATAGTGGTAAGTAACCCATATATATGTTTTTTTTCAAATCTCAATAACACTAATTTACCAAAACAAAATCATTGATTTATATTTTTAGGTAATCAACAAGCTGATAATGGAAAATTTCACTATGTATTTGAGAAAGATGCAAAGTTTAAGTCTGGTCATAATGTCATTTCTCTCCTTAGCATAACTGTGGGATTTGCGGTGATTCTTAAATATTATTTTATCTTGTATTTTTTAAAAGTAAAAAATTCTTTTTAAGTATGACTGAAAAATAAATTTTGTCAAATTTATTTATAGAACTATGGTGTTTTCTTCGAAAGTGCGTCGGAATCACTGGACCCATTTCTATTATTGAAGAAATGGTGATGAAACTATAGTTAAGGACTTGTCTGCTCATAAATTGAGCTATTAGAAGGTCTAATTGGGTTTGAGAACCAACTCTTTAAAACAGAATCAGTGTCTAAATGGTCAGTTGAAAGTATACCATTCAACGGAACCATGTCTTGGTGTAAGGTAAAGTAGATATTATTATCCATAAGATAAACAACAAAACACTTGTTGATTTAATATCAATACCATTTTGTCTTTTAGACTACTTTCAAGGCTCCTTTGGAAAATGATCCAGTTGTTATCGATCTTTTGGGACTTAGAAAATGTACAACTTGGTTCAATAGAAACAACATTGGACATTATTGGTCAGCATTCATTTCAAACGAAAATGGTTATTCTGCAAATGTAATTATAAAGGGGATTATTATGCTGAAAAATGTCAGACCAATTGTGGCAAACCTACACAAAGATGATACATTTTCCGCATCTTATTAGGTTTCATAATCAAAATTTTTAATGTTAAAACTGAAAAATCTTTATTGGATTTTTTTTCTTTTATTGAATAGATACCATGTTCATCATTCTTTCTTGAAAGCATAATGAGATAACACATTAGTTTTGTTTGAGGAGATGAGAGAAAACCCATTGCTTGTCAATTTCCAAACTACTATAGTGGGAAGTGTATGTGCTAATGTCTCAACACTACTCCTTATGTATTTGAAGACAAATGCTTATCTGGTGTAGGATTAGACTACAACAAACACTTCTTTTCTTTGTGGCCTAAGCTACCACATCTCTCACACGGAGATGGAATCCATGTATACTCAACATTAACAAGGAATATGCTTCCATACTTATCATCAAGAGCAATAAATTTTGATAAGTCACTCTCTAATTTCATCTCAACTAACACCTTAGCTTCACCCATAGTAGAATCCATGTAAGGTTTATGCGTTAGAATAGGCTCCCCAAGATCTGAGGAAACATGACTAATCTCTAATCTCGAGTATCAGCAATCATGAATTTCTTTTTTAATTTACCCAGACTGGCAATGTAGATATTTCCAGAATTTTGAAAGATCCCTCTAGAGTCAACGTTAGTACAAAAAGAAAGCAATCATCAATATGCTAGACTCCTCTCTGGATTACTCATTGACAAGTAGGTTGGTGAGGGATATGAAACATAAAGGAAGAATCACCAAGCTTCTTCCACTTAATCTTACAACTCCTTCCCCAAATTCTATTAATCACAGCATGAACAATACCATCTAGAGGTAAAGAACATCTATGGAACCTGCCAACGATATACTCATCCTTGTTTTCAGATCCTATTTTAAGCACTTAGAGGGGATTAATACCCCAGGTGTACCATCAAGTGTGTAAGAGGGAGTAGAAGCACGATATACATTTCACGACTCTGGGCTTAATCTCGCAGCCCACGGATTCTTAAATTTCCATCAGCTTTGAGTTCCGGAGGCGGTAGCTTTTCTATCGGAGGCTGGAGAGTACGTGTTGGATGTTTCCTATTCTGTTTATTGATTAAGATCCTGTATTGAGTGACGGCCAGAGAGTGGCTAACTGATTCCCAACAATCACATATCGTAGTCTCAAGAGGGTGGTTTGAAGAAAATCGGTTTTGCCGATGAACCAAAAGAGGGGACAAGTTTGTTTCTCTTGGGGAGTGGTGGTTTCTTAGATCGGAGGTGCTACATTGACTTCAAGTCGAGTTTCATGTGCCTGATAGACCTGACGAGGATAAATTGACTCAGTTGAAGGAGTGTTTAGAACTTCAAATGTTTGAATGACCAGTATTGAGAAGCCGAAGGAGGAGCAACTGATCCAGACGGCGGAGGGGTGATGACAGTCGAAGGAGGTTCCTTCAATCCTTCTGTGTTGTGGTTGGAGAGTGAGAGAGAGCTCAAGCCTTCACTAATAACAGAGCCGTCGGGAAGCTGAGAGTTTGAGAGCTCTGTATCACTTCTTGGAAGAGCTAAGGCTTCAATTCCCTTTGAGCAAACAGAAGTCAGAGACAGAGCAGATGGATCCTTAATTAGTACCATAGAGTTTTGTAAAGATGATGAAGGAAGAACCTTGCTCGATTCCATCGCAATCGACGGAGGTGATGAAGTTGATTTCATCGTTTCCATGGCAAGATAGGGGGAGAGGTTGAAGTAGAAGAAGACAAAGTTCACCACATGCCTATCGTCGGCGACACACACCAGCATGTCGCCAAAATTGCAGTCGGAGATTATTTGGTTCTTCGCCTCTTAGGTCGTGTTTTAGGGGCGTGTGGTTCACACAAATTGGTTTTCTTAAATGTGGTTATATATCAAGGGACAGTATCAAAGTTTTACTGCTGCCACGTGAATGACATGCCCAAGTGGACTTCGCTTAATTATACTGGGACGTTAGTCTCATTATGTTTAATGTTTTTTATCTTCTCTAAGTTCTGAGTTTGTTTGCTCTTTTCGTCTTTTTAGAAATTCACCAGCATTTGTTCTTCAGCTGTACATACTCTGCCGGAATCTGGTCTTACTTTTGCGCTAAGTCCAATCTATCTCCATCGGATCATATTGAAAATTGTTTAAGATGAATGATTAGGCTTTTTAGAGATAAGAATATCTCAGTCAATTTCAAACTTCTTTTCCAGGTTTCATATTACTTCATTTAGAGAGAACGTAATTTGTCTTACTGTTTGCATTCCTCCATCTCTTGACCAGCGGTGACACTTATTGCAGAGATGAATTAGATAATTCGGTACAAACTCGATTCATTATCTTGAGATCAAAAGAACTTCCCTTTCACAGTAAATTTTTCTTTCCATCTAGTTTCTCCTGTTTCATTCCTCGTAGTTTTATCTTTTTGGAATATTGATGATCTTTTGAACTGAATGTGTACTATTCAGTAAAACAAAAAAAAAGATGTTGTGTGCTATTTTGAAGGGAGCTTTGTATCCTTTTTTTTCTTGTGGCTGATCATCTGTGATTTGGACCTGTGTATTGTAATCATGTGTGGACAATTGTTGGAAATTTCAGTTGAAAAAAAGAAAGAAAATATCGTCTTTTTACTAATCTTGTCCCCCTCGATTCTCTGGAACTTATCGACGGCAAGGAAAAGCTATATTTGATAACTTGTCTCCTACGGCAACAAACATTTTGGTTAAATCCTTGCTGGATGCTAAAGAATGGGAATCGGCAAATCATCTCTCCCATAAGACTAAACCTCCTCTATCTCCCTTCAGAGGTAGACCCAATGAAAATTTCCCCTCATGTTAGGTCGACAGAGCATGGGATTCGAACTTTTTTTGTGGTGGTTTTGGTTGGACAATCAAGGCAACTAAAAACGCTAATATTATGAAAAGATTCAGCCTCAAGATCTCATGTGGGCTCAGCTCTAGTATCTGAAGCAATGGCAGTAAGGAACAGTCTCCGAGCAGCAGCAGCTTTGGGACTAACCACCCTCAACTTATTCTCGGACTCTCTAGTCCTCATCTCCACCATTTTATCAGAGTCTGAATTGAATGAGATCGCGGGTCTCCTTGTTCACATTAGAAACTTTGCCTCTCTCTTCAATCACTTATCTTTCTCTCATGTTTCCCGTTCTTGTAATGTAATGGCATACTCCTTAGCCAAATCAGCTCTGGCAAGGTTGATGGCAGACAATGCTCTCTTTGGAGCCTAGATAGTTTTTTTTTACATTGGATAACACATTACATTATCATATAATCACCAACTCTATTACATATGATGATCAACTACCTGTAACATATGAGATATTGATGAACAGCTCTACAGATAAAAATTCTATGATGAAGCTCTCCCTGAAACACTTGAATCGACGGTTTTGCATGTATGACATCTTCGATGGACATGCTCTCTCCGCAGCAGACGACCACAATGAACGAACGACTCTGCCTATTGTACTCTAGAACCTCCGATAAGTTTCACATCATATAATTTGTAAGAAACTGCATTGTCTGGAAATTAAACCTTAGACCTAGATTATATAAACATTTAAACTTTGACTATTAGGCTACCTTGTTTCCACAAAGCCTATTAGTCTTTATAAATGAAAATTCTTTTCTGATATAGAAAATGTTGTCTTTTAGAAAAAAAAACTTTTCACAGTGTCGTCGTAGTCGTCGTAATAATGAACAAAATTGACAAAGACAATCACAAATATCTCCAAATATGAAATATATTATGTTATTTTAAAGATTTTAGAAAATTGTCTGCTAGTGTAGATATGGAAATGTTTAGATATTTACTTTATGATCGTCATAAATCATAGTACTAATAATGTATCATTAAAAATAATATATGCTATTTACCTTGAGGAATAGTAGTAGTTTTCTTTTGTATATCGAATTTCTTCTATGAATTAATAGTTTCAAACCAATATCAATAAAATAAAATGTTAAAAATATATTTGATAATATATATATATTTGATAAATAACACTGTTATTTTGAAGTCTTCACTATATATGTGTTCTATTAAAATACGCAGTGTAGCTCTTTTTATTCTCTTTTTATTCAGAGTTAGAAAGGGCACCCACGCATGTATCCTCTTTGGTGCACACACGTACATACAACTAACACGATACCCTCTCATATACACAAATCATTCTTATCATGAACTTGTCTACGCAGTTCTTTATTCGTTTTCCTTAGCTATTGACTATTTAAATAACTCTGATGTATGTATGGGACCATACAGGTCCCTTCGGATTAGATTAAAATAAAAATAATCTCCAAGAAAATATCTTCCTACCGATATTTGTATAAATGTCGTATAAAATATCGAGTATTTATTATAATAAATCCCTTATGTAATTACGGTCGACAAAAAAATAATATTTCGGAGAGAGACCTAGGTTTCGAATGTTACGAACTGTCCCGCTCCGTACCGCAGTTAACAGTAACAAAAATCTCTATATATACCATATATTTATACGTTTTTATAACTGTTAAAACCGTCTTGCAGTTAAACCGCTTGTTCCGCACCATTCAAACTGCAGTTACCATTCGAACCCTAGTCTAAACTTCCCATTTCTTGGCGCTAAATTCAATATTAGATATATTTGTGTCAAATGTCGTGTGCATGGTAAAAGATGCGTTAGGGTTACAAAGTTACAAACGAAAAACTGTTTTTTTTTCTGAGAAAGGGTAACGAAAAACTGTTGGAAACTTAATTGATCGTTGACAAAAAAAAAACTTAATTGATCTATGCATGTATATACTGTTTAATTTTAAAAATTCGGTACTTTGTGCTAATATGTCTACACAAGATTAAGAAAAATCAATTAAAGTGCATATAATCCCAAAAAAAAAAACACAACAGGATGAAACACAATTGCTTCAATCCCAAAATTTTAATTATTAAGATATTATCTTTAATTTTTTTAATTTAATTAGAAAAATCTAAAACTTTTCTTCTAGAAGTTTTTTGACGAATCTTGTATATATATGAACTAAATTCGCATTTTATAATTTAATTTACATTTACCTGTCACATTGTAACAGTCTCGACTCAATCAAATCAAATCTAAATTTGACGTAAAAAAATAATAAAATCAAATATAAATTATGTTACAACTCCACTTTTAGAATTAGATATAACTCTTTTGTGTTACAAAAATAGTGTTACAAGAGAATAGATACAACTATGTACCAATGACGCAATACAATGGCGGATAGACTAATACGCAGTGGTAAGAAACAATCGTTTTTTGTCGTTCACATGGATGCAGATCATTCAATTTGGTTTATAGAGTCAGTATGAATCTATAATAGTTGACGACAAAAAAAAAAAGAATAGATATAACTCATATTTCTAAGTTTTAATTTAAATATTTCAAAAATAAATAAAAATGGAGCAAAAAAAGAAGAAAGTTCTTGGCCCGTAGAACTCATCTCTCTCACTCGTGCTTTAAATGCGAAGTAGCGCGACGTCGCATCTTCTCTCTCTTAAGAACTAAGCAAAGATCCCCCATCTTTCTCCTATTTAAGCTTCTCTCCGAGCTCTGCTTTCTACCAGAAAACATGGCATCTTATTACAGATTCCAATCTGGGTTTTGTCCTCTCTCGCCTTGTCCCTCTCTTCTTCTTGGAAACTTCGTCGAACGGATCAAAGACGCTTGTCATTTCCTCGTCTCCGCTGTTCTTGGCACCATCATCTCCGCCGTCTTGACCTTCTTCTTCTCCCTAGGTTCGCCTCTCGTTCTTAGTCTCTGTTCTTGAGATTTAGTCAATAGTTCTTGATCGCTCTGTTCTTGTTTGCTTGTCTCTATGTAATAGACTTTTCTTATTTGGAATTTAATATTATTTAATT
Organism: Brassica rapa; assembly: GCF_000309985.2. Taxonomy (NCBI): domain Eukaryota; kingdom Viridiplantae; phylum Streptophyta; class Magnoliopsida; order Brassicales; family Brassicaceae; genus Brassica; species Brassica rapa. The sequence continues at coordinate 2,450,968 of NC_024801.2, read as the reverse complement.
ATTCAAAATCTGGGCCTTGGAGCTAAAAAAAAGTTGTTTCCTTTTTTGATGTTCAGTGGGCACATTGTTAGGGGCACTTACAGGAGCTTTGATAGGCCAAGAAACAGAGAGCGGGTTCATCAGAGGAGCAGCCATTGGAGCCATCACAGGAGCTGTGTTCTCCATAGAGGTCTTTGAATCGTCCCTCGATCTTTGGAAATCTGATGAGTCTTGTTTCGGATGCCTTCTCTACTTGGTGAGCAGAGCAACACTTGAACTCTGTTTCGAAATAAGAATTTGAATGAAACTTGAAGTGATTTAGTGTTTCTCTTTTTTTTTTTTGTAGATTGATGTTATTGTTAGTCTTCTAAGCGGGAGACTCGTAAGGGAGCGAATAGGTCCTGCAATGCTAAGTGCAGTGCAAAGTCAAGTATGTTTTTTTTTTGCATACAAAACTTTCAGAATTGCTCTTCTTATGATCTCAAATTTTTATGTTTCTTTTGGTATTAGATGGGAGCTTTGGATGCACCCTATGACGATCTCTCGAGCCTATTTGAGACAGGAGGCGCAAAGGGTTTAACAGGAGACCTTGTTGAGAAGATCCCAAAGTTGACAATCACTGACAACAATAACACAGATGCCTCTGAGAACAGAGACTCCTGTTCTGTTTGTCTTCAGGTTCTGCTTAGTTTTATAGCTTAATAAATCCAATTACTGTTATAATTGATACCCTTTTTTTTGTGGTTTCTCAATTCTCCTTATTTGATGTTGCAGGATTTCCAGCTCGGTGAGACAGTAAGAAGCTTGCCTCATTGTCATCACATGTTCCACTTACCTTGCATAGACAAATGGCTCCTCAGGCACGGTTCTTGTCCTATGTGTAGACATGACCTTTAATGTAAACCGTGCAGCTCAGATACGTCTACACACAGCTCCTTACCTCTCAAGAATCTGGTCTTCCTTTCAACTTTCATGTAAATTACGCTTCTTTTTTTTGTTGCTTTGACAATTAGTTACCTTTTACACCCTATCTGAGTTTAGTATAGGTATCTTCTTAATGTTATGTTTAGTCAGCAGATGTATATAATAAACACACAAAAGAAAAAGAGTTTTCTAGTTTCTCTGTGTCAAGGCTTATGTTAGTGTTCCATTCAAGCTAGAAACTATATGGTTGGTAATATTTTTCTTATGAGGTTGTGAGACCATTATTGAAACAAGCCAGGGGACCGACCATATCCAGTGAAACAATGGTAATAGATTCTTGTCTATTGTACCCAAACTTAATATAGGTACTTCATATTTAAAGCACTCTTTAATGTGTTTTGATATTTACCTAATCATATTTAAGATCACTATTTTATGTGTGTGTGTGTGTGAAGTAACAAAAATACTATATAACGGTTTTGAGTCCTTATCAAGCACCAGATTGCAATACCAAATCGTAATTAATATGACATCTACTAACATTATGTCCTCTAATCCTTCTCTCTCACGGCTTCTCATTCAACAAATAGTAACTGATAAACACGGTTTGAGCGGTGACTACATTCTTTTAAATTTTTTATAATGTGAAGATTTAATACCATATGGTCGGAACACTAAATCACAAAAGTTGACAAGCCAGAAAAAAGTATTGTAGTCTCAGTCTCCGATAAACACGAGATTCATAACAGACAAAAGTTTACTCAATTTTTATTTTAAGTTCACCTAACATGTGGCTAGTAGTAGGTTACAGTAATGTTATAAAAACTAAAAAGAAGTGAGATCATAGAGACGTTCTTTTAACAAATAGCCAACGCCAGATATTTATCCGGAAGGTCCGTGATTAGTGCGGCAACTTATTTTAAAATTCCGGCGTTAAAAGAATCAAACGTGCTGAAAAAGTTAAATATATGATTACATCTGTTGAGATAAGAGAAAACATTCGTATAAACGAGACATTAACTAAGCTGTTGACCAAACATAAAAACAGAACAGGAGAAGAAAAGAGAGTATGCTGAGCTTCTTTCTTCGCACCATTGTTCTTCTTCTCTTCCTCTCTTTAAACTTGTTCGGCACTTTTGCTTCTCTTACACCTAACCTCTGTCCTCTGGATCAAAGAGATGCACTAATTGACCTCAAGACGGAGTTCAAGATCCGCAAGCCTGATGAGTTTCTTGATTATGATGGTAACTCCATGAACGTCACTTCTTACCCCAAGACAGAATCATGGGCAAACAGCATCAGTGACTGTTGTAACTGGGAAGGTGTCACGTGCGATACCAAGTCAGGCAAAGTGATCGGTCTAGACCTTAGTTGCAGCTGTCTTCACGGTCGGCTAGAACCCAACTCTAGTCTTTTCCAACTGCAACATCTGAAAAGTCTGAACCTTGCTTACAACAACTTCACTCTTTCACCAATCCCAGATAAGTTCAATAAACTCATTTGGTTAGAAACACTCAATCTCTCTGAGTCTTCACTCAAAGGTCATGTTCCTATAGAGCTTCTTCAACTAACCAACTTGGTGTCTCTTGATCTTTCTTCTTCTTCCTCTGCTTCTAATTCCTACTTCGCACCTCCTCCAGCTTTGCTCTTGTCCATTGAGAACCCACCATTGTTTCTCCCTCTACTTGCTAGAAACTTGAGAAACCTTAGAGCATTGGATATGAGCTCTGTAAACATTTCTTCAGAAATCCCCCAAGAGTTTTCATACATGTCGTCTCTAAGATCTCTACATCTTAAAAACTGTTACCTGATTGGAGAGTTTCCAAGCAGTGTTTTCATGATACCAAACTTACAGTCCATTAAACTAGACCACAATCCAGAACTGAGAGGGGAGCTTCCTGTGTTTTCAATAAACAACTCTATGCAAGTCTTGAGCCTTTTGGAAACATCCTTTTCAGGTACCATACCTGATTCCATTGGCAACCTCAAGATTTAGTTTCTTTGACACTTTCAGAATCCAGCTTCTCTGGGAGGATCCCATCTTCACTTGGAGAGCTTTCTAACCTCTCAAGTCTTGTTCTTTTTTCAAATGGTTTCATTGGTGAAGTACCATCTTCCATTGTTAATCTAAAACAGTTGACCATCTTCAGCGTTGGGTATAATAAGCTCAGGGGAAACTTTCCATCCGGACTTCTCAACTTGACCAAACTACGTGGTATCGATCTCGGTTCCAATGAGTTCACAGGTTTTTTCCCAACTAACATTGGCCAACTCTCCAAACTGGAAGCCATTTTCGCCGGTAGTAACTTCTTTACAGGATCAGTTCCTGCATCCCTTTTCCAAATCTCTTCACTGACCCACATCTATTTGGAGGATAACCAGTTCAGTGATATCCTTGGATTAGAGAATATATCCATGTTACCTAATTTACAGTATCTCTTCCTTCACTCGAAGAGTTTCAGAATCAGTAGTCCAGTTGACTTTAACGTCTTCTCTTCCCTCAAACAGCTAGTAGGACTAGCTCTCTCAGGCATCCCTCTTTCAACAGCAAACATCACCTCTGATTCGGACTTTTCATCGCAGTTTCGATATGTGTACTTGTCAGGCTGCAACATCACTGAGTTCCCTGAGTTCATAAGAGACCAAAGAAATCTGGATTCTCTAGACCTTTCCAACAACAATATCAAAGGTCAATTACCGGACTGGTTATGGAGACTAGAAGAGTTGCAAGTTGTGAAACTTTCTAACAACTCCTTAAGCGGTTTTGATGGATCTCTGAAAGCTGTAACTGGAAGTCAGATTAATGTGCTAGATCTAAGCTCAAACGCTTTCCAAGGACCACTCTTCATCCCATCCACGTCTATAACCTACTTGTTTGTCTCTAACAACAACTTGACTGGAGAGGTGCCTCAGTTGATTTGTGGACTGACTTCTCCTACCATCATAGATCTATCAAACAACAACTTCCACGGCTACATTCCTCGGTGTTTAGGGACGTACATGAGTTCTCTTACGGATCTAAATCTTCGTAACAATAGCTTCAGAGGAAGTCTTCCGGATATGTTTATGCACGCCAGCAACTTAAGGTCCATTGACGTCAGCCACAACAGATTGGAGGGAAAACTTCCTTCATCTCTTACCGGTTGTTCTGCTCTGGAAGTTCTAAACGTGGAGGGAAACAAAATCAGTGACACATTTCCATTCCAGTTGAATTCATTGCAGAAGCTACAAGTTCTTGTCCTTCGGTCAAACAAGTTTCACGGCAAGTTACATCAGTACAATGGGGCATGGTTCGGATTTCCTGAACTGAAAATCATTGATGCATCACATAACGACTTCCACGGCACGTTGCCATCTGATTACTTCCTCAACTGGACTGCAATATCTTCGAAGAAAGACAATACACAGCTGCACTACATTGGGGACTTTCATGACTACGGCTACTACACTTCGGTGGTGTTGATGAATAAAGGAGTATCAATGGCACTGGAGCGTATCCTCACAATCTACACAGCCATTGATTTCTCTGGAAACAGGATCCATGGAGAAGTACCTGAATCTATTGGTCTGTTGAAGGAGTTACATGTACTCAACTTGTCAAGAAATGCTTTCACGGGACACATCCCATAGTCTTTGGCAAACCTCACCGCGCTGGAATCACTGGATCTATCGCAAAACAAGCTTTCTGGTGAGATCCCTCCAAAGCTCGGGGACCTTTCTTCCCTAGGGTGGATAAACATTTCACATAATCAGCTTGTGGGTTCAATACCACAAGGTACACAGTTTCAACGACAAACTGCTCTGCCTACGAGGGAAACCCTGGACTTTATGGTCCTTCCCTTAAGGATATTTGTGGAGATATCCATGCGCCAACATCACTGCCGGTTTCAGAAGAAGAAGAGGAGGAGGAGGAAGAGGAAAGTTTGAGTTGGATAGCAGCAAGGATAGGCTTTGCACCTGGAATTGTATTCGGATTGACCATCGGATACATAGTGGCTTCATACAAGCATGAGTGGTTCATGAAGATTTTTGGCAGAAACAAGCACTCGTTTACTCATCGATCACACTCCCCTAAGCATTGATGTTCTGTTCCATAAAGTTATTGTATTCAGTATCATGCTATTTTTTTGTACTGCAAGAACAAAATATCAAGTTTTATATAAAACAGAATAAACAGTATACATCCAGATGAATTACCATAACAAGAACCTTATTAAGGCTTCTTGATCAGAGGACAAATGCGTGGCTCCACCACCATGTGAATGTGTTTCAGTGGAATAAGTAAAATTAGTGTTTGGAGCAAGACAAAAGTATCATAACTTGTGATTCCGCGTTTGATTATGTTTTGAATCACATCATCATGACACTGTCTCATGTTCTGAAGCATTATTACAACTATTCTTGTTAGTTTTTTGTTACCATCATGAAGGTGAATGAAACATACGAAGAGCGAAACATCTTAAAGAAACATACGAAGTTGGAGAGCAAGATCATATTGATTATGAAAACTATCAAGAGTTGCTCGTAACAACTAATATTCTAATGTTTTCTTGATTTTTGTATATTTTATTCAACTGCTTGATTAAATTGCATTCTATTATTTGTAAGCAGGCCGACGACCCGCAAAAACCCGAACGAAATGGAGCCGGCTGCGGGGCAGGACAAACGGGCGCGAGACAACTTGTTTGCCATCTCTTATGTGAGTGAGTTAGACCAGACACATTCTCATGTAGTTATTTTGTATGATTTTATATAATTGAGGGGTTGTATTTTTTTCATACAATTTTTTTTTTTGTCTTTCAAATTTCAATTCAATGTAGTAATGGTTTTAGTAAGATCCCATGCAGTTTTTTTATCGACAAGAAGAAGAAAGTAGTAGTGTGTTGTAATGTAAGTTATGTGTTGAGACTTGGATTCTCCATATGTGTTCATCCTGGAGAGCGGCTGACAAATCTGGTGACTAGCGGGAGAGCCATTAGAAATGCTAATACGATTAAACAGATTCAGTGTATTTGTATACAGAATTTCTGAAGTATTGGAATTGAGTTACTGTTGAAATCTATATACGATTATTCGTGTTTAACGTTTTTCATTTGGTATTAGAGCAGGAAGCATATCTAGATCAAGTGATCTATAACATGTTGAGATCATGAGGTGAGCATGGATTTTTCGAGTTACTAGCGATTCAGAGAACTCCCATGCTCGATGAAAATAACTTTGGACTTTGGAAAGTCTGTATGAAGTAAAGGTTAAGGGGATTGAAGAAGATGTATGAACTGCAGTCAAAACGGGTTGGACAGAGCCATTTGTCAAAAATGAGGAAGGTGAGCTTGTTGCAAAGCCAAAAGACAAATGAATAAAAAAGTGACAAGTTAGGCTCTATATTCAATTCTAAAGTCATTAATTTAAGCTTGTTCAAGGTTGTTCATCAACAAAAGATGTTTGAGATACACTTGTAAATTACTATAAAGGTATGTATACGTTCAAGTGAACGAGGCTTGACTATTTAGCATCTCAATTCGAGACTTTAATAATGTTTAAATATGAATCAGTTACAATCTTGATCTCAACACTGAATTCGATTGCTAATGAAGCGATAATGTTAGGTGAAAAGTAGAAAGATAAAAAGTTAGTCAAGAAACTGATCCGGTGTCTTCCAAAGAAACGTGCTTCCTACAAAGGACTGAGAGCACCTTCAACCCAGGATGGAGTTTTTTTTTGCTAAAAAGGATGGAGTTCTTAAAAAATGATTAGAGCATCTGCATTGAAGGTTCAATGCAGAAGTTAACACATTTCCCCAAAAAAAAAAAAATTAAAATATTCTATTTTTGGTGAACTCAGCTCTTGCAGGGTCACTGGGATGAACCTGGTTCATCACTGTATCGCGGGCCCCACGCCACATGGCGGCCCGTGATTGGTCCGCTTAAATTTTTTTTTAAATCAAACAGAAAAGTTAAACAAAAAATAATAAAAAATTAAAGTTATGAACCTCCCTTAAGGTTCATTGATGCTGATGCCCTTATATTCCCATCAAATAAGTTCTCAAAAGTTTTTATTTTAAAACTTATAGAATAATACATCTAAGATTTTCAGAACCTCTTCCAGCATTTTAATATTAATTAACATATAATTACTTTTTGAGAACTCCATTTTCATACCATGGATGGAGTTGTTCTGAAAGTGGGCATCAATACTGACAAGATGAAGTTCTCAATTTATGACTTGGTAGGTTTTTTGTTGTTTTGAATATGGTTTTCTTATTTTTTCCAATCTAAATACAGGTAAACCGTTTTACCAACTAAACAATTCGCCCACCTTTGTCTACCTATATAAATAACAAATTATGAAAGGCTTGGCTATAATAAAATAAAATACCTATCATTGGTGTATACTCATAAATCTAACTATGTTAACTAATTTTAACGACCAAATATCATATTGGTATGACATAACTATCAAAAATCACAGATAAAATATTTTAATGATCAAAATGGAAATCTAACAAATTAAAATGGCAATCAAGCAAATATAGAAGAATTTGAACATAAATGAGATATTTTTTTTTTACAACAAAAGGTTATGAAATGAAGAAGATTCCTGGTCCGACTCCGAGAGCCACCTCGGAAGAATTGAGTTAACATAAACCATAGTAGATGGCAAAGTCCTAGCACCTCGTGCCAACTTGTCCGTCAGAGTATTTTACGCCTTTGGTATAACATAAATGAGATATTAGTAGAGTAAAATAAGTGATTTTTAATATTGATGATTTTATAATCTAAATAAAATCTAATGAAAAATGTGTCTAATATGTGTATGTCTAGAATATTCAGTATATTTCATCTTATTTATGTAAGTTGAAATCATGTTTAACGTTTACGTTTATTTCAGTTGATTTGATATTTATTTAAACAGATTCGATTCTTATGAATAAAAATACTTTAATTATTGTATATTTTTAATAGGTCATTGCTCATTGGTTTGTTTTGTGAGTGAGATAACCGCGTCATTCATTCTATGTGAAATCTCTATGTGAATTCGAATTCACGAGTCAACTTCTTTTACAATGTCTTCAACATTTTTTCCATTCTTTGAATGGCTTTATTGGACAAGTTATTAAGTTAGAGTTTGCACCACAACACAGATAGATACACTAAACGTAAAGAAGAAAATGAAAAATGACGAAAACTTGGTCCAACAACATATACTAATATCAAGTTTTAAATAATCTAATGACGTGTTGACAAAATATCCCCTATATATTAATTGAGGAACATTTGAAAAGATGTAACCTCAATTTTGTATTAATTAAAAGAAGCCCCAATGCATAGGTGACACTCAATTAGGTAGTCAATTACATTCAATTGAAAAATAAGTAGGTCCACATTCGATTTTTATATGTTGTTAGATACATAAGTTGGTCAAACTATATGATATAATGATATGATATGCTATTTTAGTTCCTTAAATAAAACCTACGGAATTACCATAAATGACTAATATATATATGACAATTAATGCTTTTAATAATAAAGATTTGATAACAATTTATATCTCCTCTATCATTTTTTGTTTAATTTTATATTATTAAAATAAATTAAACAATCAAATTAGCTATAAAAATAAAATTTAGATTTTTTCGTATATGTTATATTTTGAATTTTTAAAAACGACAATAAATGACTAAAACTATTAAAATTATTATGTTAAAAATTAATGATCAATGGTTTAACATTTTTATTATAAGAAGATACACATGATTTTAAAACCATATGAGTAAAAAATATCATTTAATAATTTTTTTTTTATCAGCAAACAATGCACAGACTCATATTGACTCTGTGAACCAACTTGGAAACTTTGCATCCATGTGTACAACGAAAGACGGTTGATGCCGAGCACTACGTGCTAAGCTGTCCGCCTTTTGGTTCGCCGTCCTTGGTACATGAACGATATCTGAGTTGTGGAAGCTTCTTCTCAAAAGCTTGATGTCTTCTAAATAGGTTCCAAATGCAGGCCATTCCTCAGGTTCCGAAACCATCTTCACCAACTGAGAACAATCTGTTGCAAACGTAACCTGAAATTGTCTTAAGTTTCTCATGCATCTCATTGCCCAAATCAATGCCTCCACCTCCGAGTGAAGAGGTGATAGACATGCTCGGACATTTCGTGCCCCTAACAATCCATCAAAGCCTGGTAAAGTACTAAACCATCCTTGCCCTGAAAACACAGCCTTATCTTTCCAAGAATCATCTATAAAACACCATCGTCCTGTATTCGTTTGGATGGAACTATTCTGTGTAACTGGTGCCACTCTCTGATTCCTTAAAACCTGAGCCTCAGCCCAAAGTGTTGATTCCAGTTCAGCCAGCTTAAGTAATACCACTATATTAATAATAAATAAATATATATATAGATTAAACACTATATACCATAAGATTACATAAATATTTTAATATTAAAACTTTCAATGAATTTTCAAGAACATTTATAAATTATAAACTTATTAAAGATTTCAGATTGAAAATTTTGTTATCGATGATTTAAATATTTTGTTATAAAACGATATGAATGATCATAGAACCGTATGATTATAAATTCTTATTTAATAAATAACTATACAAAATATACTATTCTTAGAAAAATAGGTTGATCCATCTTAACTTATATTACACTTTTTATAAAACTAACTATCGAATTGATAAATAACGTACCAAAAAATGTTTTGCACTTTCCTTAAATAAAAGCTACGAAATTACCTAATATGATTAACGTATATGTGAAAATTAATTATTATGAATAATAAATATTTGATAACAATTTTTGTATCTTAGTTCTTTTTTAATTTTATATTATTAAAAGATATTTAAAAATCACATTAAATATATAATAAAAACATTTATATTTTTTCTTATATGTTATATTTTGAATTTTTCAAAACGTCTATAAATTATTAGAAATTTGAAGATCCCCACTCTGAAAATTTTGTGATCAATAGATTATTTTTTTGTCATAATAAGTTACAAATGATCATAAAATTGTATTAATATGAACTTTTATTTAATAATATAAGAAGATACACATGATTTTAAAACCATATGAGTAAAAAATATTATTTAATAATAAAACACACGTATATATATATATATATTATACTATATACCATAAGATTACATAAATATTTTAATATTAAAACTTTCAATGAATTTTCAAAAACATTTATAAATTATAAACTTATTAAAGATTTCACATTGAAAATTTTGTTATCGATGATTTAAATATTCAGTTATAAAATGATATGAATGATCATAGAACTGTATGATTATAAATTCTCATTTAATAAATGACTATATAAAATATACTATTCTTAGAAAAATAGGTTGGACTATCTTAACTTACATTATATTTTTTATTAAACTAACTATCGAATTGATAAATAATCTACCAAATTTGTTTTTGCACTTTCCTTAATTAGAAGCTACGAAATTACCTAATATGATTAACGTATATATAAAAATTATTTATTATGAATAATAAATATTTGATAACAATTTTGGTATCTTAGTTCTTTTTTTTTTAATTTTATATTATTGAAAGATATTAAAAAATCACATTAAATATATAATAAAAACATTTATATTTTTTCTTATATGTTATATTTTGAATTTTTCAAAACATTTATATATTATTAGAAATTTGAATATTCCCACTCTGAAAATTTTGTGATCAATAGATTATTTTTTTTGTTATAATAAGTTACAAATGATCATAAAATATAACGCATATGAATTTTTATTTAATAAATATTCAAACTAAATAATATATATATATATATATATATATATATATATAAATACTAATGATCTAAAGCAACAAGATTGGCTGATCAATTTAGTCGTCAAGTTGAAATCTTTCAAAAGTATGTGAAAGACTAAAGTCAAAGTAAATATGGTTTTAGAATAATAATTATATTTTACTAACCGAAATACCGAAAAAACCCGAACCGAACCGAAACCAACCCGATATTCGGATTGAACACCCCTAATCCAAATGAAGCCAAACTATTGTTTCATTCTCCAAAATATAATAAAAATAATAACTTAATTCCGCGCAAGGCGCGGGTCTTATCCTAGTACAACAATTAAATGGCGAAAATGCCGTAATTATTCATCAGCAATCGATTACACATTGGCTTCGAATGGGAGACACAGTTCAAAATATGCAGATCAACAGATAATGCAGATCAAGCAGAACAAATGCAGATCAAGTAAATACGCAGAACAAATGCAGATCAACTAATTTATCAAATCATCATTAATTGAAATACCGTTGGGCATTTGCGTATACGGTTCATGACGGATCTAGTTATTCGGGTTATAATTCTTAAGATTATTTGGAAACCAAAAAATATCTAGAATGAACCAGTTCGAATAATTATGCCGGTGCAAGTTTGTTTTTTTTAATAAAACCCGAAACATATCGAACTAAAAAAGGTTCTGATTTACTAATATATCGAGTTTAAAACAAAAAAAAATATAAAACCTAAGAAAATCTGAGTTAAAATCCTAAAAGCCTGAAAATATTTAAGTAACTCAGATGTGTTGAATAGTGTTTTATCTATAAATTAATATCACAGTTATTTTAAAATTATAAGTAATTCATATTTTATTATATTTTGGAATTTTGGGTATCTGTTCAATTTCGATTCGTTTTTATTATTCAGATAAAAAAATTGTATCAATTCAGGTTTTTAAAAATTGTGGTCTAGTTTCAGTTTCGTTTTTCGGCTATGTTCCGGTTCGATTTTTGGGGTTCAAAAAAATGCCCAAGACTAATTTATATAATATTAATAACTTTTAAAATATTATACATTATTTTACTAATATTATTTTTAAAGGATACAGTTATATATATATATATGTGTATATAACTTATTATAAATAAATTCATCTAAAATAATTGATACATTAAAATAAGAAATGAAAATACTAAATCATTCTGTTGTAGAGATTTTGTAAATTAGATAGATATAATATACTCGCTCCGTTTCTAAATAATGTATGTTCTACACTTTTTAGATTTATTGAATTGCTATTGGTTTAAATTTATGGGAAATTGTTATAATTTTAAAAATTAATGCATTGATAGTTAAATATTTAATTTTTCTTAATATTTGTGAAAAAGCTAAAACATGGATTATTTAGAAACCGAGGGAGTATGATTCCATTGTGAAATTATATATATTTTCGATGATACACACCATGCATTACAATTTATTTCAAATAAAATATATTAAAAATGTAATCTGTATACTAAAAATATACCATTTTCTAAACCATTTTATGTCAAATCAGATATAAATAATATAATACATATTTTATATATTATTTTTATAAATAATTTAAAAATAAATAAACTATAATATAAAACGAAAATGGTATAAATATTAATAATATTTATGAAAGATTTGGTGTTTTGTTTCAAAATAAATGAAATCACATAAATAACCTATTTAGAAAACAAAATAAAACTACATGATTGGCCATCTGCATTTCTCCCACCTCTTTTCCTTTCTTTTTGCAGATCAATAAATCTCTTTGGCTTTGAATGTAACACAGAACAGATGCAGAATAAATGCAGGACATTTTAAATGCAGATTGAACTGCAACTTTTTTGCCATTCAACACATTTTTTGCAGATCAAAAATAAATGATTAAAAAATTAAAGATCTGCATGCAGATCTAAATTGCACATAAATGTTTTGATCTGCAATTAAAGAAGAAAAAGAAGCTGTACACTTACAGATCAATAATATAAATTTATTTATATTGGTTATTAATTATTAATAGATAGTCTACTTTACTAATTCATGTTATTCACTTTGAAACAAAATTTAATAATTTCGTTTTATAAATAATTTATTTTAAAATGATTTTATTTTATAGAATTTAAATAATTTTATAAAAAATTTACATAAAAGTATATATTCAACATATTCATATTTTTATATATTATGTTTGCAATAACTAGATATATATTTATATATATTATTTTTGTATTATCTATTTTCTTTGCTTTACTAAAATCATTTATAATATTTACATTGATAGAAAACATATATATTATAGTATATTTTATTTTTATTCTTGTTATGAGTAATATAACTAAAATAATTAATATTTTTTTATAAATTTTTATTTTCTACTATTTTGTAAAACTTATTTTAATGAATATATCTATGATGTTTGGTAATTTAAATTTCATTATTTATAAATAACAATATGTATATTTGGTTTATATATTTAATTTTAATTATTATTTTCTAACATTTAATAAAATATGATAATTTAGTAAGTTTATTTGATAAATAAAGATACAACTGTTTTGAATAGTGTTTGAAAACCAGACTGGACTGGCCGGTCAAACCGTAACTCATCCATATTCATGTTTCGGGTTGCTCTAAAATTCGGATTTGAATTAAACCTTCAAATCTTGTAAAAACCGGTAAAACTCGTAATTTGGACTATAAAAATAATTAAATGGAAAAGGAATACTCTTTGTCATTTTAATGAATTTTATATAATTTTTAAGGTTTCAATATATTTATTAGAATTATACTTTTTTTTGTTTATGATTTTTTTTTTGTTATAATTGTGTTAACTTTTATATAATGTTTAAAATTTCTTTGCATTTATTAAATTAATAAAAAATAATTGATGAGAATTTGTATTTTTGTTTTAGATATTTAATTTACAAAATTATTTTTAATATTTGGTTAAATACACTAATTTGATAAATTAGCTTAACCAGTTAGATTTGCATTTGTTCTACATGATCTGCTTGATCTGCATTTGTTCTGCTTGATCTGCGTTTTGAGTTTGATCTGTATTTTCTTGATCTGCATGCCATTCGAAGTCTTTGTAATAAAAATCTGCATGCAGATTTTACTGCATATTAATGATCTGCATATAAAAAGGTGAATGGACAACAAATGCAGTACAATCTGCAAAATAATTGTTCTGCATTAGTTCTGCATATTATTCTGCATCACATTCACACCCACTGTTTGAATATTCCACACATATGACTTGAGGCCCCACATCGACGACTTCCACGTTGACTATTGCCATTTCTGAGGTAGAGAAGGAAAGTTACCTGCCACCTTTTTTCCTATTAAAAAAAATAAATCAAAACCATTTTAATAATTTTCCGAGGAAAATAAAATTGACTAGAAAGTATTTTTATTTTAATTTGGTAAAGAAATTGACTTGAAAGCTCAACATAATACCAAAAGAGAGAAGAGGAGAGCTTCAGAGCTTCCTCCTCCACGATCCTTCCTTCCTTCCTTCTTGCCTAATCTCTCGGTTTCGTATCGAAATTCTCATCACTAGCTATCGAATTCTCGGAAAGTTTCCAACTTTTTCTCTAAGAAAGTTTCCGAGATCTCGGCGGAGGAGTAGTGAAAGAAGCCACCGCCATGGTTTTGTACTCGAGCTGTAGAATTATGCTTGTGGGTCTGATTATTATTGTGATTTCGAGCTGGGTTTTGGGTAAAGCCCAAGCCTTTGGCGAATTCGGGTTCGAATTTCACCACCGGTTCTCGGATCGGGTCGTTGGGGCTTTGCCCGGAGATGGGTTGCCTAGTCGAGGCTCTTCTCAGTATTACAGAGTGATGGCTCATCGCGATAGAGTGATCAGAGGGCGTAGGCTCGCGACCCAAGACCAGTCCCTCGTCAGTTTCGCTGACGGCAATGAGACTGTTCGTGTCGACGCACTTGGATTGTAAAAGTTTCCTCCTTTAGCTTTATGTTGATTGTTGTGAGACTTGGAGATGTTTATTATGTTTGGTTTGTTGTTGTTTTTTTCTGTACAGTTTGCATTACGCGAATGTGACGGTCGGGACGCCGTCTAATTGGTTTCTGGTTGCGTTAGATACTGGAAGTGACTTGTTTTGGTTGCCCTGTGATTGTACCAATTGTGTTCGTGAACTCAAAGGACCTGGTGCCTCGGTAATGTGAATAATCTTGATGGGTTATGTTCTAAAATGAGGCTTCAGTTGACTTGTATTGTTAAGTTAAAGATCTATTATAGCCAAATGAAACATTCGACTATTTTGAAATTGTTGGGTTCCGAAAATGAGTTTTTTATTCTTTGTGTTGAACAGAGCTTGGAGCTCAATATTTATAGCCCTAATGCATCGTCAACAAGTGCTAAAGTTCCTTGTAATAGCTCTTTATGCACAAGAGGTGACCGATGCGCTTCCCCAAATAGTAACTGCCCATACCAGATACGGTATCTTTCAAACGGTACCTCTTCTACTGGAGTCTTGGTTGAAGATGTCCTTCACTTAGTTTCAAACGACAAAAACTCCAAAGCTATTCCTGCTCGCGTTACCTTGGGGTAAGTAGAGTTCTTTCCTTGCAGATGTGTGTTTCTCAAACTATCTATATTACTAAACCCTTTGTCCTGGAGCAGATGTGGTCAAGTTCAGACCGGTGTGTTCCACGATGGTGCAGCTCCAAACGGTCTTTTCGGGCTTGGCTTAGAAGACATATCGGTTCCGAGCGTATTAGCTAAGGAAGGAATCGCAGCAAACTCGTTCTCAATGTGTTTTGGAAACGATGGAGCTGGTAGGATCAGTTTCGGAGATAGAGGTAGCGTAGACCAACGAGAAACACCATTGAACATTAGACAACCACAGTAAGCAATCACTCAAATGATATCTCTTCTTAAATGCTTAATCGTGTCCTTGAAGGTTACTTCTACTTACCATATTATTATTCCTGTTAACTAGTCCGACTTACAACATCACCGTCACTCAAATAAGCGTTGGAGGAAACACCGGGGATCTTGAATTTGATGCTGTTTTTGACTCTGGAACCTCGTTTACCTATCTTACTGCTGAAGCTTACACCCTTATTACAGAAAGTGTAAGTCTTCATCTTATATTATAGTATATGATCTTGATTTGGTAGTACATGGCGTAATAAACTGTAACACCCATCTCCTCCTTTTTCGAGAACGACCTGTTATTTTAATTAAAATTTATAAAAAAAACTAATAAAATATCAAACTTCTTAATAAAGAATCCGAAATAAAACGAGTTATCATTTAAAATAAAATACTTTGAATCAAAAAGTTAATTAAAACCGAAATAAAATATGATGATGCCAAACTGGTTTAAAGAGAAGCCAGGTCATGGTCGTTACTCGTTAAATAAACTTGATATGATTTTGCAGTTTAATTCTCTAGCTCTGGACAAACGTTATCAGACTGACTCCGAGTTACCTTTTGAGTACTGTTATGCATTAAGGTTGCCTCTTTACTCTAACTCACCATCTCTCTGAGTCTCTCTAGACTGTTGCTAATAGCTTTTGTGTCTATATCTGTTTGCAGCCCAAACAAAGACAGCTTCCAGTATCCAGCTGTGAATCTGACAATGAAAGGCGGGGGCTCATATCCTGTTTATCACCCTTTAGTAGTGATCCCCATGAAGGTTAGTTAGGCATCTCTGTTATTACAGCTCAACTCTGTTGCTTGTCTGCCACTAGACTTAAACCTCTGTCTTCTCTGTTCTTATAATGTTTTCAGGACACAGATGTCTACTGTTTAGGCGTCATGAAGATCGAAGACATTAGCATTATTGGACGTAAGTATCAAATTCAAAACATGTTTTCTTTCTAAACTAACAATGCAAGATCTTTGTTGAATTTTTTGGTTTCTTTACAATTTGCAGAGAACTTCATGACTGGCTATCGTGTCGTGTTTGACCGTGAGAAACTGGTTCTTGGCTGGAAAGAATCTGATTGTGAGTTCTTTATCGAGTAAGAGCATATTATTTATCTTGTTACCTTTCTAATCTGTCTCATCTTTCATGGCTAAGGTTACACTGGTGAGACATCGGCTAGGGCGCTTCCATCGAACCGTTCTTCTTCATCTGCTAGACCGCCAGCTTCTTCGTTTGAGCCAGAGGCCACTAACATACCATCTCAAAGACCAAGCACCTCGTCTTCCTCTTATTATTCTCTCTCGCTCACAGTTTCATTCTTTTACTTCTTCTCAGTTTTGGCCTTCCTTTGATTATACATCACTATACATATATATATATATACACGTAGCCATCTGGTGCTACACACGTATTTATATTCTTTAGAAGATTAAACACCAAAAAATATTGCACTACAGTTGTATTTTTTTGTTCTGTGTTATATATGATAATTTATTTAATTACCCATTTCGTACTTGTGATGTATGTACATATGATAGGTATGAGGAGGATACATACCACAACTAAGTTACATGAATTGAATGGATTACAAACAATGTTTCCCAGTGGATTTTTTTTTTTTTTTTTTTGACAGCAAACATTTACAGACTCATGTAGACTCTGTAAACCAATGTGGTAACTCTGCGTCCATGTGCACGACGAAAGACGGTTGTTGCCGAGCACTACGTGCCAAGCTATCTGCCCGTTTATTTTCCGTCCTAGGAACATGAACAATATCTGAGTTGATGAAACTTCGTCGCAAAAGCTTGATGTCTTCCAGGTAGCTTTCAAATGCTGGCCATTCCTCTGGTTCCGAAACCATCTTCACCAATTGAGAACAATCCGTCGCAAACGTAACCTGGAACTGCCTTAAATTTTTCATACATTCCATTGCCCAAATTAAAGCCTCTATCTCCGAATGAAGGGGTGAAAGGCATGCCCTGACATTCCTTGCTCCTAATAAACCATCAAAACCTGGTAACGTACTAAGCCATCCTTGTCCTGAGAATTGGTCCTTATCTTTCCAAGAACCGTCTGTGAAACACCATCTTCCTGTGGTTCCTATTTCCGGCCTGACCTGTAATTCATGTGCCAATCTATGATTGTTAATAACATGTGCCTCAGCCCACAGCGTTGATTCAACTTCGGCTAATCGAAGCGTTTCCCTTGGCTCAACATCAAGGTTACTAAACACTTTGTTGTTCCGGGCCTTCCAAATATACCATAATATCCAAGCAAACTGATGATCCTCCATTTGTGGGTTAACTCTCCAAAATAAATGGTCCATATTAGCAAAAAGAGAGCCCCTTGGGAAAAGGTTTGGATTTGATGGAATCCTCGAAAGTGCCCACACTTGACGTGCTGGAGGACATTCGAAAAATACATGGTTTATTGATTCCTCCGGGTCTCCACACCGGGCACAACAAATGTCGCCTTGTATTCCTCTCGCTTTGAGATTTTTCTTTACCGCTATACAACCGGACACCAGCTGCCATAAAAAATGCTTTAACTTTGGGGGACATCGCACTTTCCAGCAGAATGCTTTGAGAATATCTACATTGGGACCAAAACACTCAGGTGGTTTCTCCTTATCCGGATAAATCCTTTCCACCTGATACCCTGATTGTACCGTGTATTTCCCATTCTTGGTGAAGTGCCATCCACTCCTGTCTTCCATCTGATTTCTACTCAATGGTATACTCTCAATTATTTTTACATCTTGTGGATCCACCAAATTCCTAATTGCCTGTAAATTCCATGTTCGGGATTCCGAATCAATGAGAGAATCCACTGTGAGGTCCGGGTAACTATTATAAAGGTTTTTATTAGCTGGTCTCGGGCGAGTGGATGGGAGCCAGGGATCAGCCTTTTAATTAGTCCTTTACAAACCAGAGATCTAGCAGAAATGATACTCCTCCAGCCATATGACGGGGAGTATGAGCGAATCGGTTCCAGGGGTGAAGCATTCCTGTAGTACCTTCCTTTGAAAACTCGAGAGAAAAGAGCATTTGGCTTCTCGATTAGCCGCCACAACTGCTTCCCAAGCATTGCCGTATTCAAATCAGTTAAATCCTTAAAACCCAGCCCACCATTATCCTTATGTACACACACTTTATCCCAAGATTTCCAATGCATGCCTCTTGTACTGCCTCCTGGGCTCCACCAAAATTGGGCTACGGCACCCGTAAGCTTCTTAACTGTAGCTTTCGGTAACCGATACACCGACATCACATGGTTTGGTAGAGCCGTAATCACTGATTTAATGATCACCTCCTTTCCACCCTTAGTAAAAAATCGAAAAGTCCATCCACTAACCCTATTATTCAATCGATCTTGTACAAAGCCAAACACTTGTACCTTAGAACCACCTAGACTTTCCGGCAGGCCTAAATAAGATCCCATACCACCTAGATTCTGAATTCCCAAAAAATCTCTCAACTCTTGACGACTAGCTTCATCAATCTTATGTCCAAATTGAATAGAGGATTTCTGGAAATTAATCTGTTGCCCTGAGACAGACTCATAGTCCTTTAGGATCCTGAGGATAGTTTGACACTCTTCCTTGTTTGCCTTACAGAAAAACAAACTATCATCTGCAAATAATAGATGAGAAATTGCAGGGCAAGCTCTTGCCACTTTCATACCGGTTAATTGTTTCTCCCGCTCCGCCTTTTTAATATTTGAAATTAACGCCTCCGTGCACATAATAAATAAATAAGGGGATAAAGGATCCCCTTGCCGTAATCCTCTCTGAGGGATTATAAGACCCCGAGGCTGCCCATTGAGAAGTACCCTGTATTGGACTGAAGAGACACACTCTCGCATTAATTTGATCCAGTGAGAATCAAAACCCATTTTATGCAGGAGAGCTTCAAT
Organism: Brassica rapa; assembly: GCF_000309985.2. Lineage (NCBI taxonomy): Eukaryota > Viridiplantae > Streptophyta > Magnoliopsida > Brassicales > Brassicaceae > Brassica > Brassica rapa. The sequence goes on along the minus strand of NC_024801.2, from coordinate 2,431,425 downwards.
AAAATTCCACTCAATCCGATCATATGCCTTACTCATATCGGTTTTTATAGCCATAAACTTACTCTGACAAGACTTAATGGCTCGCAAACCATGAAACATTTTCTGCGCAATAAGAATATTATCTGAAATTAATCGACCTGCCACAAAAGCCGATTGTGTTTCCGAGATTAATCTGGGAAGACAAATTTTCAATCTTTGACACAAAACTTTTGATATTATTTTATATCCAACATTACAAAGACTTATCGGCCTTAGTTCCGTCATCCTTGTCGGTCTCTCCACCTTTGGTATCATGCAAATATTGGTTAAATTTAGCCTTGGATCCAATTCTCCTGTGACCAAAAAATTATTCACCAACTCAACCACATCTTTTTTAATTACATGCCAAGAGTGCTGAAAAAAAAGAGCTGTCATTCAATCCGGTCCTGGAGCTTTCTCTGGATGCATCATGAATAGAGCTTGTCTGACCTCTTCCTCCGTTGCTAACCGTAGTAGCATTTGATTCATCTGTGGAGAGATTGATGATCCTATCTCATCCAGAAAACTATCAAACTCGGTAGGATTAGTAGAGTTAAACAAACCCTCAAAATAATCTACCGCCACCTTTTCAACACCATTCTCATCTGTGATCCAATTACCCGCTTCATCATGGAGGCCCACGATTTTATTTCGGATTCGGCGTTGCTTTGTCAAAGCATGATAAAACTTTGTATTAAGATCCCCGGATGAGTACCACATATTCCGACTCTTCTGATGCCAATACTCCTCCTCGTCTTTATAGGCCTCCTGTAATTTCCTGGAAATCTCTAGAATATCCTCCTGTGATCTATTGTTGTCTGTTTGTACTTCTTCTAATGCTTGTTGGAGATTCTGGATCTTTTCCTTCCCATATGGTTGATTGTCTTTCCGCCAAGAGAATATTTCATGACGACAATTATTAATTTTAGAGATAAAATCCTCTGATTGTCCTACCCGAGTTTCTGTCCAGCCTGACACTATTGATTCCATGAGCCCCTCTTGACCTATCCATCTCTTATCAAACCTGAATTGGCCCCTTCTTCTCTTTGATGGTTTGTCATCCAAAAAAGCAATGACGGGACGATGATCTGATCCCACCATTCTCAAATATTCTGTATAAGAAAATGGAAAAAGTGTATGTCATTCCTCATTAGCCAAGGCTCTATCTAGTCGACATCTGACCATCACAGCTCCTTTCCCTTTACCCCTCCGTCCTTGCCATGACATTTTGTTGCCACGAGCCAGAAATTCTAGTAGCCCACTATTTCTTATCATATTGTTGAAAGGAATAAATGAAGTCGCACATCTTAGAGAACCTCCATCCTTTTCATGATTTCCAGTAATCTCATTTAGATCTCCTATAATAAACCAAGGTTCTGATCTGGCTAAACCATACCGGGTTAATCTCTCCCAAACCTGTTCCCGTAGTGTCTGTTCCGGCTCTCCATATACAAAGGTAAGGAAAGCTTGTTTCCCATTGACGACCGCCTCAACATTATCATTCTATTGCTAGAATACAAGATTTTAACTTGATACTCATTGTTATAATAAAGAGCTAAACCACCACTTCTCCCAATAGGATCCACTGTAACCACATTATCAAAACCAAAGTGTGATTGAAATCGTTGTACAAATCCAAAGTCCTGTTTCGTTTCGATAAAAACAAAAAGTCTGGTTTGTGTTTATGCCATATCTCCCGAAGATAACTTATTGTCCAATGACTTCCAAGACCTCTACAGTTCCAACTTAATATTTTCATATATAAACATGCTTATATTGCTCTTTCGAGCCGAAAGATTGGAGTTTAATGATACCCAACAATCTTATGATCCCAAAGTCCTGTAGCCCATAAAGCCCACGCTTAAACCCAGTAAACTCACAATCCACCCCCTGAGGATCCTTATTATATCTAGATTACATAATTTTTATTCCAAGAAATGTTGTTTAAATTCTTTTGTATTATTTATTTTTGAGTTATTTTTGGGTTCACCTCCTAGGATGAACTTTTAGGTTCACTAATTAATAATATTTCGTTATTTTATATTCAATATTTTTCAGAAAAGAAAATAAAATATTATCAATTTATATTATGTTTTTAAATAAAAAAATAAAACAAATAATAAAAATAATAGTAATTACAAAAAAAGAATTTTTTGAAAAAATATTTTTTAACATCGTTAGCAAAACACTAAACCCAAATCCTAAACTCTAAATCTTTGAGTAAACTATAAACCCTAAATTTTTGGGTAAACCCTAAACTCTTAGATAAATTCTAAATCGTAAATCAAAAACACTAAACACTAAAACACTAAATCCTAAATCATAAAACCCAAATCATAAACCTTAAACTCTCGAGTATTTTAGTGTTTAGTATTTAGTGTTTTTGATTTAAAATTTGGGATTTATCCAGAGGTTTAAGGTTTACTCAACGGTTTAGGATTTACCCAAAAATTTAGAGATTAGGATTTAGGGTTTAATTGATTTTATTGCAATTTGTTTTTGACAAAAAAAAATTTCTGATATTATCATATAGAACAAAAGTTTGTTATCTTTTACGAATAAAATAAAAGCCACATCAATTTAAGAATCCAAAGTAAACCCAGCATAGCTTAGGTTATTAAGGATAAATTTATAATACATTCAGTTAAATTTGTTAATGAAACTTAGAAAAACCGTTTGTTCAAACAAAAAGAAAATGTTCACTATAATCGACCGTTTAGCCACTATTATTTCTCATTTTTGTGCCGTTCATGCGTTCGATTATACTATATAGTAATTTCTGTGTTTTCTAATTTAGTATGCTTTTATATGATTTGAAAACTTAATACATAACATTCCATTTTGTGATAAAACATCATTTTAATAAACTGATAAAAGTAAATTTGACTTGTGTGTGTGTCACACAAAAATTATTTTTGTATAATTTATTTATAAATAATCAAGACAATTTTAAGAATACATATTTTCCTTAAAAGTTAATATACATCGATCCTCAAAAATACTAATTAGTTTTTTTTTTGCTAAAATACTAATTAATACTCTCTCCGTTCCTAAAAAATAGATTTTTTAATATTTTTACATATATTAAGAAACACATTAAATTTATAGTTTTTTGTAATTTTCAATTTTCGACAACTTTTAACCAATAGTAATCTATTAAAACCAATTAATTTTCTTAAAGTTTGCAATTTTTTCATAGAAAACATAGAATATGCATCTTTTTGAAACAAACATTTTTTTCTAAAATATGGATCATTTAGGAACAGAGTGAGTATTTAGTTGTGTTGTAATGAATAATATAATTTTGCTACTTTCACTGTTGTGCAGTCCATTCTTCCACAAGAGACTTACATAATATGACATAATCTGACTTTTGTTTACATTAAAAGACATATTGTCTCCTTTGCACACTACCCCTTACACAAAAAACAAGTTTATTTACATCTTGCTTTTTGTGTAAAGAGAAGTGTGCAAAGAAGACAATGTGTCTCGTAAACAAAAGTCAGATTGTGTTTTATTATGTAAGTTTCTCTATAACAAAATGCGATAACTCTGAGTCTCTGACAAATATATCTAGCAGCTAGTAATTAAAAATAAAATAACAAAATCGTTATAAGTATTTAGAAAAAAACAATGTTTTTAAACCAAAAAAAAACCAATGTTAAAAAAAGTCAACCTTAGTGACGTTTATAATTTCTTGATTATGGGTATGAATGTTAATGGCGTTCCGTAGCGGGAAGGAGCAGTTGACAATATGTCAACCATTCACATTTTTTTGTGCTCTTGGACTTAGAGAAAAATAAAATAATAAATAAATCAAAAATTTTACTTTTCAATCATGGTAGCTAGAACGCAATGTTCGGTCAAAATACTCGTATAAAGTGTGGTTTGCTTAACTTCTTCTTTTTTTTTAATGTATTTTCTTATACTTTGCAATTTCACCTGTTTAATGTTTATACTAAAATAAATAAAATTATAATTACATTACAAATGTATATTTTAACAGGTGTATTTATTTTATGACTTTTAATAATTCATATTGATAATTGTGGGATCCGAAGTTTTACGTCCGGATACACGTTATTCTATTGTTAAAGGCGCAATTAGATGATCAATGTAAGTCGAACCCATCTAGCGGTAGTTTCAGCCGAAACTCTTTTAGCACTTAAACCAACACGTTTTTATTTATATTAGTATTTTTGATAAAAATTATCAATTATTAGTATTTATCTGATAGGGTGGTCTGCATATCGAATGCGGTGAGTAAGATCTATTCTCAAGCTAAGTGATATCATTCAAATTACCCTAAAGAGTGATTTACTCTCTCAAATAAGAGGTCGAGTGGTAGCCTTAGGGATCGAATTCACATGGAGCTACGGCACACAAAAGATCTATAGTTATGTGACTAAGCCAGGTCAAATACTTTAAATATAAATAGCAGTGGTGAGCAAGGTAGTTGCTTGGTAGATTGATTGAGGTTTTGAAATAGATATGAAAGACGTTAGACTTAGGGTTTCTATTCAGAGAATCGGGATTATAGAGATATATGTGTATGTTGGATATTCTAGAATTCAAACTTAAAGAATAGTCGATCAACTTCCGTATTTTTAGACTCTCTATTGCCCGATCTAAGATCTCAGTTGTTGCTTGTTGGTCTTGAGAAAGTGTCGATCGATACCAATTATGGATTTTCGATTGATACACCTTTCAGTCTGTCGATCGATGCAATTACTGAGTTGTTGATCGAAATTCCTTCCAGGAAGCTTTACCGCACGGGTTTGACGCGTTCACTAAGTTAAACTAAATTAGCTTCCGCTTGTTTCTAGCAATCCTAGCACAATGTAAACTAGATTAGACAAATGACCATGCTTCGGCTTACACTCTAATATTTATGGACAAGGTCCTAGTTAGCTACTCTAGAACACATGCATTAAATAACAGTTCAACTGATAGATATCCTAACACTTAGGATTCTATATTTTGGCTAATCCCTCATGAATATCTGAACCCTAATTCTAACAAAGAGAACTACTCAGACATGGCTAAGCAATTCATAACAAAATAATAAGAAAACTGCATAAATAGATAAGAGTAGAAACACTTGGAGTTTAAATCACAAATCTCTGAAGGAGTTCTTGGATCTTCTCTTCAAACTTAAGACTAAATATTTTTCTATATGAAAATATGAAAGCGTAGAAAGCATGTGTTGCCTAGAACAATGGCAGAACACATAAATATTAGGTTAAAACTCGTCAGGGGAAATTTGGTAATTCTTGTGGAACTTGGGCTTAAAGTCGGCTGGAACCAAATCTGGCATTTGCGCGCTTTGCTGTCGATCGATTATTGTTTTCAATCATCGACCATTAGACTGTTCGATGGTCAACTACGAGTCTTTATTATTTTATCTCCAAAATGCACCAAAATCACCACTTTCCTCTAAATCACTCCAAAACCTGAAAACATACTAAAAACTCCAAAACAACTACAATGTATCTAAAAATACCTATATACCATGGCTAAAAGTGGGTAAAATCCATGGTATATCACAAAGCATGAAGCTTGCATAGTTCATTTGGCAAAGAATGTGAACTCTAAGTTTTCAAGTAAGAACTTAACAAAGATGGTTAATGTAGCAGCAATGGCATATAGGCCACTAAAATTTAAGGATCTTTATGGCAAGATCAGGGCGACTAACTGTGCTTGTGAAATTTATTTGGGGAAAATCGGTGTAGCTCAATGATCAAGAGCTAACTTCCCAGGTCATATGTACAACATCTTGACAAGCAATATTGATGAGAAACTAAACAAGGCTTTGTTGGAGGGGAGGAGAGCCCCTATAGTTGAGTTGGTAACATTCATACAGAGGATGATGACTAGATGGTTTAGTGCGAGAAGAAAAAATGTTGAGAAACATAGAGGTTTGGTGAGCGTTGAAGTTGACAAACAGATGACTAAGAACATGATTACGGTTAGAGGCAGCAAGATAAATTCAGTGAAGTTTGGGGGGGGGGGGGACAAAGACCAGGTAATGCTAGCTGAGAGAAAGTGCAGTTGTAAGTATTTTGATGAGATTAAAATTCCTTGCGGGCATGCTATGATTGCAGCAGATGGTGTTGGTGTGCCTTACAACACCTTATGTGGGCATTGGTATAAAACAACATCGTGGAGGGAGACATATGAAGGTGATATCAACCCAGATGGTGATCCGAGGAATGTTGAAATACCTGAAGAAGTGAGCAGTATGATTTTGTACCCTCCGAATACAAAAAGACAATCACGACGCCGCCGAAAAACACACATACCATCAACTGGGGAGATACAAGTTAGTTTTGTTCTTTGTTTTGTGATAACAATTTGGTATGTTTGAGAGTTATAGCTTGTTGGTTGTTGTTTTGTATGTTGCAGGTCCCTAAGAAGAAACTGGTTCTGAACAAATGTGGTAGGTGTAGGGGGAGGGACACAATCACAGAAACTGGTTCATAGAAATCTATTGTGAACTCGTGATTTAAGAACAAAATAATCTATCTTGTTTCATATAGTTTCAAGTTATCTTTGACTTATCAGTCTAATACAATCGCATCTAAGTATTGTAGTTTCTTAGTTATCAGACTGTGGATATGGACGGTTCTTGTATCGAATCTTGTTTAAAGCGGCTTTTAGTACTTTGAAATGGGACAGTTGTTGTTAGTAGTTGTTTGTTTTGACTGAGACATTGAAAGGAAAAAAAAATTACCAAAACAAACAGAGCAACAAAAGGGATTAATCATGAGTTCCTAGTAGTTAAAACATAACAACTAAAATAACAAAGAGATTACATAATACAGATTCTAGAGCCATTGAACGAAATTACGACACTACAAGAAATATGTACATTCTTAGCATATGAAATATGTTATAGTAGACATTTCATAGCGAATTCACAAATGCTATGTCATCAGCAGCCATTATAGATACCCTCCTTACGATAGCAGTTTTTTAAACGCTAAAAAATGTACAGATACAATAACAATACTTGAATATTGTTATTAACTTAACTATAACAATATTTTTGGACTATGATAGGTCTTTCTACAATAAATCAAAATTTATTACTCTATCCGTTTCACAAAGATAGACTTTCTAACGTTTTCACACATATTAAGAAAACACATTTAATCACTATAATAAATGTATTATTTTCTGTAATTTTCAATATATTTTAACATAGACTGTTGCACCCTCTCACCTCGAGGAGTAGACTGAAAGCCACAGTTGGTGAGATGATTCATAAGGGTCTCACACGAACAAACCACCGTCGCTCCTATATCTTCACTGCCGCATTCCTCTTCCTCTGTCTTCTCCGTCTCTGCTACCGAGGAAGTGAAGCTCTGCCGTGGGTTTGCCTCTGTCAGAACAGAGAGAGTGAGGGAGAGATAGAGATAGAGAGAGAGGAAATCTGACCTCACGGATGATGGAGAGTCGTCGGGTTTCTTCCACGATCCAACCCAACTGAGCTGTTCACAACTTCCAGTCATCCTCCTCTTGTCAATTATGTTGTTCTGTGGTGGAGGAGATGGAAGCGAAAGAGATATAGTATTGGTGGGCCTATTTAGTCTTGTTTAGTCTAGGTTTCTTCTTAAAACCACTTTCTGACACAAAAATTTCTTCTTGTCTTTTCAGGTACATGCCTAGCAGTACCAGAAGCAACAAAGAAACTCAACTGCTATTCTCATCAGATCCTGCAAGCTTGGAACGGTCAATCCGCAAAGGAATACGTTCCAAATCGATCGACAACAACACTTGTTCGTCGATCGATTTTCGTCAGCCACCGTCGACCCAGACACCAGTCTCATCGACCGACACTCGCTCACCACCATCGACCGAAGACACTCTTCTTCCGTCGACCGACATCTTCCATCCGACCTAGATCGATACTTCAGTCCGAACATCGATCGATACTGAACCGGGAGACATGGTTGCGACCTTGATACTTGTACGGGAGAGAAGGGAGACCTGCATGACCAGGAAGGTTATCTGCGAAATGCAGCAGGTCAGAGGATAGATGCTCATGTGGATGAAATCCCTGAGTATGATACTGATGCTACATGCACTACTCTACATGTAGATGAGGCTGCTCGACTCAGAACGTTGGCTGATTACAACCGTCCAGATCAGTTCTACACCAAGGGATCAGCCATTCGTCCTCCAACTATTCAGGGGGGGGAATTTCGAGTTGAAGCCGCAATACTACAGACTCGTGGAACATACGCCCTACTATGGGTTATCTCACGAGCAGCATATGGACCATCTCGAGAGGTTCAAGGATCTAATATCTGATATTAAACGTCGAGGGAGTCTCTGAAGACTACCTCCTATGCAAGCTCTTCAAGTACTCACTTGCTGGAGATGCTTTGCATTGGCTTTAGCAGTTACCACCAGGATCCTTCATATCCTGGAGCGACATCAAGAATGCATTCTTCTGCAACTTCTTTGATGAGGCGCATGCTGAAGACTTGAGGAGCAAGATTGCTACATTCACTAAGGAGCCTGCAGAATCATTCGGAAGCTCCTGGATCAAATTCAAGTCTTATCAGAGAGATTGTCCACCCCATGGATTCGATGAAGTACAGTTACTCAATACTTACTACAGAGGCATTGCGGTGCAATATCAGATTGCTCTTGGTGCTTCCAGAAATGGGAACTTCAACACCAAGAGCCCAGAGGAAGCTGTGAAAGTTATTGAGAACTTAGCATCCAGCACCAACACCAAGTACACTGATTTTGAGAGGAAGAGATCTGCAGTCATTCTTGGGAATGATCAGATGGATGAAGTGAAGGCAAAGCTGGACAGTGTTCACAAGCTTCTTAGGAAGCATGGCTGCTTAGTTGAGGATGCAGAGGCTGTAGACACAGAGGGTAGAGGAGAGGTAGAAGAAGATGCGAACTTCATCAGTGGAACTAGATTTCAGAGGTCTGGAAACCAGAATGGAAACTTCTATGGACAAAGAAGTAATTTCAACCAGAGTTCACAGCAGCAGAAACCCTACAGCAAGAACTACAACAACAACAACAGGGGTTATGGAAACTCCTACTTCCAGAAGCCACCACCACCTACTCAAGAGAGCAAGATTGAAGAGAAGCTTGACAGAGTTCTTGAAGGACAACAGCGCATGACGGTAGACTTCAATGGGAAGATTGACTATGTCTACACCAACCTGAACAAAAAGTTTGAGACTTTGAGCACCCATGTGAAAAAGCTGGGGACGCAGATTGTTCAGACAGGAGAAGCTGTTAAGAGGCAAGAAGCCTTAACAAAAGGGGTAGTGGATGATGTGACGAAGCACCACGTGAACGCCATCATAGATGATGATTTATGGCAAGTGGTGAAGCAGGAGAAGCTGCAAGAAGGAGATTTCAAAGTAGAAAGCTCGATGAGTTTCTGCGGATCGCATTGGTGCCAATCGACGCTGGACTTCGAAAATCGATAGATAGACTTTGATCAAAACCGATTGACATGCTCTCCAGAGAATCAATCGATGACACCTACGGAGTCGACCGCATCTTGCAATGCCGTGAGGATCTTGACTCACGAGATGTTCGCAGCAAGACACCCACATCCGCTCACTCCTGTTTTTGTAAAAATCGATCGACATTATGATACTGCCGTCAATCGACAGAAAGAGAACGCCATCGATCGACAACCTCCAGCGCCCATTGATCGATGCGCACCTCTTACATACCTAGTGCAGATGCCAAAGATAGACGTTGTACCTCTCAATGCGCTCAGGCCACAACCCAAACCTTCAGATAACCTACTAGAGGCCACCAGTGCACATTCAGATGATGCAGCAGATCCTATAGAAGTTGATAGGGTTCCTATGGGAAGAACCCTGAGGAAAAGAAAGAAAAGTGGCGAAACATCTAAAGAGGGAAGCTAATGAAAAGGAAAGGGAAAGTTTCCAAAAGAGAGTTTTCAGGATTCCTTTAGAAAAGTCATTCGAGGAGGCTTATTTTACCCACATATTGTGGATGTTCTTCAGAGAAACTAGAGAGACCGAAGAGGACATTAGGAGAATGATCTGTGAAGCTAGAGAAAAGATGAAGAAGAGGTTTACACTGAAGAAGAAGAAGAGTGATCCTGGGCAATTTGCAATACCATGTACGGTGAAGGGTATTGAGTTCCCACATGCCATGTGCGACACAGTAGCATTCGTCAGCATCCTACCTAGGGTTATGGCAGACCATCTGGGTCTTCAGGTGGAGCCTTCCAAGGAATCAATCACTTTTGTGTATTGTTCTCAGAGGAGCTCATGAGGAATTGTGCGAGACCTAGAGGTGCAGATTGGTAATTCCCTAGTTCCAGTTGATATACATGTCTTGGATATCAATCTAAACTGGAACTCTTCTCTATTACTTGGGAGAGCTTTCTTGTCGAGAGTAAGAGCAGTGTGCAACTTGCAAACTAACCAGTTGTGCCTAAAGTTCATAGATCCTCATGTCCACTACAATCCTATTCCAGTCAAGAAGCCACATACGTCCTCCAGAAGAATTGATCATCCAGGACTCATCGTAGCAAGCCACTATGGAGCTGAGTACGAGACAGAATACTCGGCATCGATCGAAACTCACACAGCGACATCGATCGACATTTCTCACCAAAAATCGATCGACACTCCTGAAGAAGAATCGGTTGACAGTAGTCCAAAATATTGGGAAAACGACTACTAAAAAATATTTGGAAAACGACACTCAGCACTTAGAAACTTTAGGCATTATTCTCGACATGTTATGTTTCTATGATTGGCACTCGATTATTAGACGAACTCGCAAAGGCAGTTTGATCTCTTGTTCTACTCTTTCAATCGAACTATGTTCGGCTTGATCCTCAAAACGGGTACGTAGGCAGCCTTTCATAAGGTTCAGTCTGAAATCAATCAAAATCTTTTTCGTATCTTTTTCGTCTTCTGTTATCGAGCTGTGAATCAAATAGGTTTAAGGTTTTAGGTTGCTAGAACTAAGTAATTCGCTGACAGCTCTTGCAGCCGAAGATTTTATAATCTCTTGTAATGATCACAACGCTCTTACATGGATTCAAAGTAAGATCTACATTTTCTATAAATTCGTGTTGTTATCTTTTCATATTTTCTGCATTTATTTGGTGACTTGTCGTCGGCTCTCGCAGAGAATCTGGGACCTCAGGGAAATTTAGGATTTCTTGACTTTCCTCCGATTACGTAAATCGACAGTGCGAATTTCGGTTCACACACCACCCAATGAGAGTCGTTCCAAATCATAGGAGTGTAGACGGTGTGGATATCGTCTATCTCTTTCATTCTAGGAGGTAGGACAATGTCGACCAGACGCTCGTCCCAGCTGAAGGTTGCCTTCTTTCTAGATCGCTTGAATTCCACCCAGATATCCTCGATAAATATCGCTAGGAAGGGTGTGGTGAATGTTGCGTATTCTCTGGCAAGTTGGGTGGAATGTCTAGCAGCGAGCATGTGGATAAGGATTTCCATATGCTGATAAAAGAGTAATGGTAACAAAATTAATAGTGAGAAGAACTTACGTAGGTTGTTATCCATTTCTTTGGTTGCGCCAGTTCGAGAAGAAAGTTGTTAGAAAATTCAAAAGTGGAGGGGTAACATGGAAGGTGTGTGAGAAAAAAATTAGAAAGCCTTATCAGACATAAGTAGGAATCATCCAAAACTGTGATTTAAGACGTCTGTAAGTACCACTTACTTACCACTAAGAGTAATGATACTTTGTCAGGTTTCGCCGTTCATACTGGCACAATCAATGCTTTCCAAGCTACAGCTTCCTCCAACTCTCCACCTTGCATATGCAGTCGTGTTGTTGTCAACGAGGTAGCTGGTTTCAGGGTGACTGGTGTGGGAGGTCGCTCTAGATCGTCTGAAGGGTGATTGGTGGAAGAATTTTGGTTAGTCTTGATCATGTCAGTATCCGCAGGAGGATGATGTATGGTTGTTATATAAATGGGAGAGACGTGATCACTCTCTGCATTGTGTTCACGAGATATGTGGACAGTTGGGGAAGGGTGGTCATGAGAGTCATGGACGATTGGTGTGTGGATGATTGGGTTGGCAACAGGGGAGCTAACCACAAGAGAGGTGGGTGGTGGCGAGTTGTTGGTAGGCAGAAGGAGAGGTTTAGGACGGGTTTTGGTGGAATGATGATGTAGTTGAGCTGCATATTTACTGCTGATAGGGGACTGGCTTTCAGGTAGCCCATTTGTTTCCATTGCACCCACATCCTAGACATCATAAAAAATGAGTTTTGATCAAAATAGATTCAGTAGTCAACGGAGGAATGTATCAACAGTTTGTAGGAGGAGTTCAAAAGATTAAATTCTACCTGATCATTTGGAACGTCATCATTGAGAGGAAGGGGTTCAGGCTGAGAAGTGTCATCAGGTGTGTCGGACTTCTTGCGACGGGACATCAGTGTGTGAAAAGATGATTGTGTACCATGAGATCGTTTCTTCTTCCGTTTGATCAGTTGGTGCAGCTGCTTCATCTGAGTTTTTAGTTGGATCACCATTTCCGTAAGCTGTTCATTGGTGAAGCTGGTTGAACAAGAATGTGTGAAGTAGGAACTTATGCACCTTTGCTTCATGGCTGATGTCTTTTAGTTCTTGACATGTTTAGGTTTGAGTGATTGCGTAATACTAACAGACTCCTTCCCATCTCGTTTAAGCCAAGGTTTGGGCGCCACAATGAGAGGCTTCGATGTAATTCCACCTGGCAACATTCCCTTGTTGAACGTGTGCTAATCAGCTATCAACTGTTCCATGTAAATGACACTGTTGGGGTCAAAATCGGTCACGACGGAATCAATGTCTGAAAATCGGTCACGACGTAAAAATCAGCATAACCGTTTTTACGAAAAGTAATCTTCGTAAAGATATCTTTACGAACAGCCTTGCAGTAAAATATCGTCCAAATCTCAATCGAACCACTAAATACTGATTGTCCGAAGGCAACGGACATGTATCCAAATCGGCCGCGGACAAGCTCGAGTATGGAAATCAGACCGCGGACAAGCCAAGCTCGATCGATACGCGGCGACCAAGCATGCACACAGCTCGGTCGCTACGTAGCGACCGAGCTCGAGCCAAGCTCGGTCGCTACGTAGCGACCGAGCATCCGTCTCGCTCGGTCGCTACGTAGCGACCGAGCGATCGTCCCGCTCGGTCGCTACGTAGCGACCGAGCTCGAGCCAAAGCTCGGTCGCTACGTAGCGACCGAGCTCAGCCAAGCTCGGTCGTTACGTAGCGACCGAGCGATCGTCCCGCTCGGTCGCTACGTAGCGACCGAGCTCGAGCCAAAGCTCGGTCGCTACGTAGCGACCGAGCGCTCGTCCCGCTCGGTCGCTACGAAGCGACCGGGCTCGAGCCAAAGTTCGGTCGCTGTGTAGCGATTGAACCTTTCCGAACGTCAATACGACACCAGTTCTTGCATTCTCGTCAAAACCTTCGAATGCTATCTCCCGAAGACCGTATGCTCAGTCCATGTTTCCCGCCATTCTAATTCATCGATCAAACTTCGCGGATTAGAAACCGCGGAAAACTCGTAGTAAACGTGTCGAGTCGGAAGACGGCCCAAAGGGACCTAAAACACGACTCGAGGCCCATCCTACGATTTTCCTAATCAAAAGCCCGTAAACCACAGCCTGGTTTACGCTTGGTCCACAAGGAAGGATAAATATCAAGTTTCCGCGGATAAATACGGAAGTTTTGAAGATAATTGTGAAGATCGGGAAAAATGGAATATCTCCATTTTTATGCTATGACGGCTTAAGGGCAGAAGAGTAAAAGCGTAAACCGACCTTGGAGCTAGTATATAAGGAGTCCTAGGCGAGGAGCAAGAGGGGGGAACTTTTTAGATTCGGAATTCTCTGCACTTAGAAACTTTAGGCTTTATTCTCGACAAGTTTGGTTTCTATGACTGGCACTCAATTACTAGACGAACTCGCCCAGGCAGTTCGATCTCTTGTGCAGCTCTATCAATTGAACTACGTTCGGCTTGATCCTCGAAAGGGGTACGTAGGCAGCCTTTAACAAGGTTCAGTCCGAAATCAATCAAAAACCTTTTATATATCTTTTTCGTCTTTTGTTATCGAGCTGCGACTCAACTAGGTTTGAGCTTTTAGGCTGCTAGAACTAAGTAACTCGCTGACAGCCTTTGCGGCCAAAGCTTTTATGATCTCTTGTAATGATCGCAACGCTCTTACGCGGACTCGAAATAAGATCTACTGTTTTCTCTAAACTCGTTTGTTATCTTTTCATGATTTTCCGCATATATTCGATCACTTGTCGTTGGCTTTCGCAGAGATCCGGGACCTCTGGGAAATTAGGGTTTTCCTAGTTTCCTTATTTAAACGGAAATCGACAGTGCGAATTTCGGTTCCCACAGACACTGTCTTCCTTGAGATCATTTGGCCACACTCCCCACCATAGCTGTGATTGGCTTTCAATGGGAATAATCGGTGTAACTAGAAGCTGCGAGACGAGAAATCCAAAAATAAGAAAGTGTTTTGTAGAGGAAACTGTTGAGAATTAATAGAAACTATTGACTTACATCAGGAGAAAATTCGACATGGTGGATGTCAACGGAATTGATGAGGGGGTTATATGGTAGATGACCATCTTCTAGGTCCATAAGTGTCAGTTGGTCAAATGAAGCTGAGATATAAGACAACAGCTCTGGTATGGCTGGGAATGCCACAAATTGTAGTGAGAGTAGGAATCCTTGAACACTGAAACTGTCCTGCCTGAGCTTACAAATCAGTGTAGCAACTGGATCCTCACATTTATTTTTTACAAACTTTGGTGGTTTCATGCAGGAAATGGTTTTTAGGAATAACTCTCTACCCCAAGGAAAAGCAAAGAAAGTTGAGAGGTGTTCAACCATCCTAACATATTGAAGAGTAGGGTGTGCTTCTTGTTTGTGAGCAATGATAACACCGTCGACAATGATTATCAAAGCAAGTCGTATCTTCCTCCACCCAGTCATGTTCTGTTCTATCTCGAGCATGTGACATAGTTCAGCAACTGTTATAGTTTTTTTCTTGCCAATAATTCTCTTTCATACTCTGTCTTTGTCATTCGCAACTGATTTAGTATTGTCGGGGTGATACCCTTCAGGGAAGGAGCCACAATGTAGACCGGTGACGGTACCAAATTCTTCAAGACCATAACGAAGAGGATCCCCACCAAAAACAGACCAGAGAGGAAATAATGAATCAGTTTACAAGAAACTTGGTAATGATGGGAAGGGAGGTCGAAAACCTTTCTGAAAGGAGACTAACGAATGGTTTCAAACTCTGAGGTATCTCGGAGAACATGGCGAATGAAGGATAGAATCTCAGGTGAAAAGTAGATGTTAAGACGCTTGGTGGGGAATCTATCAGTTGCAAATAATATGGACGGGAGACGAACGTCCGGTTGAAGTGTTCCTATATATAGAATGTAGGCAGGTTAATAATCAAATGTAAAATTGAGATCTAAAAAACCCTAATTTTGCAAAGATTCAGAAGAGAACGAAATGGAAGAAAGACACTAAAAGAAATATTGGCATTAGTAGTGAATACAAATGTGCTACCATATCGTTTTCGTAGCGTTTCGAAGAATGCCGTGACAGCCGCAGCTACAATAGACCTCCCTCCTATCATAGTGTTTTCCCATGTGTTATGTTAAATAGACATATTATAGCGTTAATTGTCAGCTATATAATAGTTTTATTTAACATTTGATTCGTGCTATGATATAATTTTTCACTGCTTATTTTTTGTGTTATAAAATATTTTATAATGACATAAATATAAGAGAAATACCCAAGGATAGCACTAAAAAAATTTTGGTCACAAATATAGAAACATTTTTGTCACTTTCCTCTTTGTGGTCTGCTTTTGTGACCAAAACTTGAAAATTATCTATTTATGAGAATTGCCCTAAATATAATGCTATAATTAAAAATTAAATAATGAAAAATTAAATAAATTAATTGATTAAAATTAATTGATTAAAGTTAATTAATTAATTTTTAGAAATAAATCAAAAATGAATTTAATAAAAAAAATTAAATTTTATTTATTAATTATAATTTGTTTACAAATAAAATAAGTTTACACGTTAAACCAAAACAACATTAAACAAAATTTGTTTAATTGTAAACCAAGAAAATTAAACCTAAAAAATCTCTAACTCTTGCCCCTCAGCCTCCTTTGCCGTAGAGCTCCACCTCCGCCTCGTCTGTTTGCTCCGGATCCTCCACCATCGATGCTTCAAAAACGCTGTCAGCTACGCCATCTGCTATCCTCTTCCACCATCCACCATCACGAACTCCTCCACCAATTATCCTTCCCGTGTCATCGTCGTCTTCCGCCTACAGAATCCGGCACAGATCCGACTCCACTCCCTCTTCGACTCAAGCAAGACATCTCCTTTGAATGGCATCGAGACAAAGACAGGGACTTTCTATCAGAATACCACCTTCGCACCACGCTTGACCGGAGACGCCGCTATGTCACACCACTGCTTCTCCTTCCCTGCTCCTTAATAAATTTGTAAACAAAACAAAAATTAATCACACATTTATAAGAAGATGATGAGAACAAGAGAGCAGATAAGAGGAAGGGGAAGTGCGTTGACCTGTGTGGTGGTGAGGAGTTGAATATACTCGATAACAACAATGGTGGTGGTACAATAAACCCTGAGTTGATCTTTTGAAAATAATCCCTCCCTCAAGGAAGATTATCATCGACAACAACCTGATGATTCAAGAGATCTCGAAAACAAAATAGAATGAAGAGTATTCGATTCCTCGCAATAAAGGAGGAAGAGGATTCAATTTCTCAAACAAAGATGGAGAGTAAAGATTAAATGTTATGAAAAATTGAGAGAGAATTAAAAGAGAAGAAGAATTTTAAGAGAAGGAGAAATGATTTTTTGGTAGATCTAGAAAAAAAAAGGAAAAGATTCGCAGAGAACAGTGGGAATAACATAGAATCGCCACGGACAAGGTCTGTAGAACTCTTACTTGCTGCGTAATCGACTAAAGTCGCCGCTTTTTAGAATAGGGCTTGTAGGGATGAAATGTATGTTTAAAATTTATTTTTACAAGAATAGATTTGATACATCAAAAAGATGGGACATTAGAATATAAAGTTGTTTTTTAATTTTTTTGGTTGTAACTTTAAAACCCAGTATAAAGCATGATTGATGATTTAAAAGCGGTAGATTAAAAATTAAAACTAAAATCAGCTTCTACAGTCCAACCAATCATCCTTGATGTATCCAAAATCTATACTATTATTTGAGAAGTGATTTTGCTTACTTGTCATCTTTTCTATGATTTTAGGTAATTTTGATTATTTGTCATTGTTTATTGTTTATTTGTCTTATTTTCCATAATTTTAAGAAATTTACTTATTTTTTATGTTTTAATAATTTTAATTTTGTTTATTTGTCATATTCTCCACAATTTAAATAATTTATTTATTTTTCATAATCTTAATAATTTCAATTGGTAATTTTATTTATTTGTAATAAATAATTTTAGGTGATAATTTTAGTTTTGTTTACTTATTGTGTTCTCTATGATTTTAGGATATATTGCTTATATTTTATGCTTTATTATTTTAAAGCATTATTTTTTATATTTCATGATTTAGGTTGAGTCATTATTTTTAATAAATAATTTTTAAATTGTTAGTATTAAAAATGTTTTAGTAATTGTTTAATAAATATTCACATTATATTTAGGGATAATTATTATTAACTAATATTAGTAAATTTTAGCAATAATTTTGTAGTTTTTCATCTTGTGTTCACTTTAGTTATATAAAATTGTTTAATGTTTGTATTAATTATTTTTAAAGGATGTTTGCTACTATTTTATATCATCATCATCTTACCAATCAAAAATATGAGTACAAAAAAACACAATCTTTAGCCGTTAATTTTTTTTATTTTTAAAAAAAGTTTTTATTAAACATATATAATTATGAATTTTAGTTTATAAAATTTTAGTTAAATAGAAATATGTTGTTAACTGGTGTCACTACGAACTCCGATAAAAAGAAATTCATATAAAATGTAATTAGATTTTTGATGAAGAAAGGATTGATTTCATAGGTTTTGTAGATTTATCTTTTATGTTATTTTACAATATTAATAAAAATTTATTATAATATTATGATGATGATAGTTTTACATTTGTGGTTTGGTGATAGTATCATTGTAGATTTTGTTAATAGGTGTCACTATAAACTCTAATAAAAGGAAATTCATATAAATGCAATTAGATTTTTGATGAAGAAGGGATTGATTTCATAGTTTGAAGATTTATCTTTTATGTTATTTACGGTATTAATAAAATTTTATTATATTATTATGATGATGATTCTTTTACATGTGTGGTTTGGTGATAGAATAAATGAACAATTTTGTAAGTATCAAACAATTATCTATGCTAAGTTGTAATAAATAAAGTAAATTATATATTCTGCTTAATTTAATATTTGAAATTAATTAAATAAATTAGATTAAAATTTAAAATTAGATTAAAATTTAAAATTATGTTAAAATTTAAATTACTTGGATATATATCTAGTTCTCTATTAAAAAAATATTTTGGTTAAAACATAATTGGTAGATATATTGGATATTTAATATTATTTGTAATCCCCTACTATACTAAAAGATAAAAATTTATAATAAATATGTTCACGCTAATTGACACGTAGCAGCCTCACAGTCATTTAAAAATTAGAATCATGACGTGACAGTCTTACAATTATTTAAAAATTTATGTGTTCATACACTAATTTTTTTAACTCTAGCGCATACCATTTAATGTGTTCATACACTAATTTTTTAATTAACTAATTTTCAGTTTCTGCATTTTTAACATTTGTATTAGTAAATTGAAGTTTTCCCCGTGCAACTACTAAATAATATCATTGTTGAAAGAAAGAAATTACAAAATCATTAAGATTCACATCAATTACAATGTTGGAATAAAAATGTTTCTAGAAATTGAAAATTTTGCACCTTGCAAAATTTGGCCATGGTTGAGGCTTCGGTATACGAAAGCAAAAAATAATTGTGATTGGTTATGAATTGAAAAAAACTGAGAAAAACACGACACACAAAGTCGGATCTTTAGTTTAGCCAAGTAATGCTTTTTACTGAGTTTTCATATCAAACTAAAAATTAAAAATAATCATATTGGTAGGAAAAAAATTAGAAATCAAAAAGCTTTAAAAGAAAAGAAGATCATTCGCGAAATCAATTGAAAAAACATAATTCAAATTAAATGCCAATTAAAGAGATCATATTATTTTTGATGCAACCCTAGCTCCTTCCGTTCAATTATATCTTGATTTTAATATATTTACCAAGAATTGTTTTATAAAAAAGTACAGGCTATTGGTTGTAGAATATGTCAATTTTACAACATGTCCAGCAATATTGACACGACGGACGCCCAACAATATTATATATTCAGAACTATGAAATTATCTAAAAATTATCAAAGTAGTCACAAATAAATATCTAGCAATAACAAAAAGAATGTTCAAAATACTGAAAATATCTATTTGTTCTCCATCCAAAATTTAAGTTGATTTAATTTTATGTAAATTTAAGTATTTAATCTTACATTATTTAAATATTTATGCTTTATATTATTTTTATTTTTCAGATTTTGAGGAAATGAATCCAAAAGGATTTGTGAATGTTCATTCCTAAAAAACACTATACAACAAATCTCTTAGAACAATGTAAAACAAATAATATAATCAATTATTTCACTCCACGCACCACACGAATCCCTAGTATATAATATTTCTTAAAAATAATATATTTTTATAGTCCAAGTATAGTTATAAATATTGAGTAGCAACTATTTGCTTGACTTAGCATTTAAGTATATGTTTCTTATCATGAATTGCAGCAAAACATTAAGCAAATTTGTCTTTTTCCTTTGAACTTTTATTATTTTAATAATATTTGTTTTGAATTCAATGCTAAGTGTCAACTTAACTCCAAAAGAATCATGTCAGAATGGAGTGGAAATTACGTGTAATAGTCAAAACATCAAATAAAACAGTAACAAAACCAACTCAGAAAATGTTTACTTGCAATTTATTTGTAACCGCTACTTAAAACTACCACAAAGCATAAAATCTATGGTTAGATAAGATAACTAAATAATTGCATTCATTGGCTCAAAATAACATTTTACTTAAATGCCACTTTCATACGTGTGTAAAACGAGTAGAGTGTCCTTATATCTACCAGTCAGTTTCACATTCTTCTCCATCACAAACCAGTCATGTCATCTCCAACACTAGACCAACTACACACTTACCATGCCCAAGAAAGGGTGATATTCTCTAAACTGGTCCTACAATTTTCAAGATCACCATCTGAATCACTCCTTGTCATGGCTACATGGTTTTGGCTTGAAAACTTTGGTTTTGAAGACATTTTTGCAACCATATTTGCTCTTCCAGATCGACTCATTGCATCTTTTGCTAACGAAGCTGTCTCCTGCTTCCGATGCATCGAGTACTCTGATCCCCCAAATGGCTTCGACCAAATCCCTCTCACTTCACAATATTTGCAAAATCACATCTCACTTTCCATGATTTACAAACATCGATACACCGCCATTGCTGGTATCAAAACCTTTCTAAACACCATTTGTTCTAGAATCTTTTCAGACATCCTTGCACAAGTTCTTCCATATTCTTCACCACCATATTTCGTCCCCGGATTCCACCCATCTCTGATCATACCTGGCTTCCCGCATCCAACTTTCGGAAACATCAATGTCATGCGACCTAATCTAGTTGATGGCGTTAACACCTTCAACAACAACAACTCATTCCTCTTCCCAAAGGGTCTTTGGGAGTGGAACGATCACTCCATGGAAAGTGAGAATGATCGAACCATGTTTATAACGTTTTCTCGTGGCTTTCATGTGTCGCAGGCCGAAGTTAAGGAGCTTTTCACCAACATATTTGGAGAAAAGTGTGTGGTAGGTGTTTACATGCGAGAAGACTGCGTAAGTTCACCTAACATAGTTGCGTGTAACAATGATCAGCAACAATCACTATTTGCTAAGTTGGTTTTGGACTCGGTGGTTACGGTGGATCGTATACTAGAAGGTGAGAAGCTCCAAAAGTTTCGGATCAATGGTAAACACATATGGGCTCGTAAATACAACGAGAAGAAGGACAGGCGTACTTGATTCACCTAAAAGTCGAAAGAAAATCTAATTTTCCTTTTGTTCATCTTTATCTTTATGTTATAATTTAATAATAAGAAAACATATGTAATGCCTTACGCCTAGCTATTTAATTTTGGACTTTTTCAATATGAATGGAATATGTTTTCACATAATTTAGCGTTGAATGTCACTGCAAATTTAATTTAAAACAAGTGTAATGCAACACTATATTGTGCATGAACACATCCTCTTTTTTTATCGAGCTTATGCTGATTCACATTTGATTAGGTAATTAGTCAGAATTTTATCTAGTTCAGTTGAATTGAAGAAATAATTTCTCGAGAAACACAACACTATCAAAATAAAAACATTTTCGAAAAATACACTATCAAATTAATTTTCAAGATATTTTTCTTCCAAGCTTATTAAAAAATATAAAATTGTATATTACATATAGTATATTTTTTCCATTTTTACATGAATAAAATTAAAATACATAATAAAATGTTACGGAAATAATTAAAATATATGATAAAATATTAACTTGAACATGAATGGGCAGATATCTACTAAATTCAAATTTCTTACTCATATTTTATGCATGCACTAGCTTTGATCCTTTTTAAATACAAATATTAAAATATAAAATAAATGACACGTCGTAATATTATTGGTAAAAGTTGCAAAATTATCGGTTATAACTGGTAAATTAATATTTAAACTATTGAAATAAAAATAAATGTATTAACAGGAATGGATTATAAAAAATGGAATTGTTTCATTCCATTTATTCATGAAGAAATTTGTTATGGAATAATTTTCTTTGTATTTATTTATGGAATTGACGAAATGACTGTTCTATTTTATTCATAGTAAACAATAAAATTAGAATTAATAGAATTGATCATTTCATATGATTTTAATTTAAAAAAATACAAATATTTGAACTAGTCGAATAAAATAAATGGATTAACAGAAATAGAATATCAAATTAGAATCGATCCATTCCGTTTATTCATGAACAAATTTGTTATGTACTAGTTTTCTTTGTATTTATCTATGGAATTGACGAAATGACTAGTCTATTTCATTCATGGTAAACGATAAAAGTGGAATTAATAGAATCAATCATTTTATATCATTTGAATTTAAAAAATAAAAATATTTGAACTAGTGGAATGAAATAAATGGATTAACAGAAATGGAATATAAAAATGGAATCGATTCGTTCCATTTATTATGGACAATTTTTTTATGTAATAGTTTTCTTTGTATTTATCTATTTAATTATGGAATTGATGAAATGGATATAATATTTCATTCATGGTAAACGATAGAAACAATTTGTGGAATTAATAGAATCAATCATTTCATATCATTTTAATTTAAAATGCAAATATTTGAACTAGTGGAACAAAATAAATGGATTGACAGAAATAGAATATAAAAATGGAATCGATCCATTCCATTTACTCATGAACAAATTTGTTATGTATTAGTTTTCTTTGTATTTATCTATTAATTTACGGAATTGGTGAAATGACTATTTTTTTAATGGCTATTTTTTTCATTCATGGTAAACGATAGAAAAAAATTGTGAAATTAATAGAATAATTCCATATCACTTTAATTCAAAAAGTACAATTCAGTTGCAGCCATCATCTTCCACCATTTGGTTTAGTAGTAGTAGTAAATTTAGTATGGACTGTGCGCAACACAATCCATGGATAAAAAAATACAAAGAGACAAAAGTTTAATGTTATAGTTAGAGCAAAAAAAAGTCAAGATTATCTAGGAATAGGTTTAAAATTAAAGATTTTAAATATATTTGCGGTCAAACCCGGATCTATTGCTTGGAAGCCAATTATCTTAACCGTTGGACTACAGACGATTAATATTATCAGAATACATATTTATTTCATACTTCCATACAGAGTTTATGGAAAAGGGGCCTATTTCAACATGAACTTTACCCGTCGTGCATATTTCTTCCCGAAATTTGTAGTAGTGCGTATTCCATACTGAACTAAACAAAAAATTAAATATACTACATGAAAATTAATGCATCGTGCCTTTTCATTACCCAACTTTTAGTAGTGCATATTCCATACCAAACTAAATAAAAATTCAAAAATACTACATGAACTCTTAAAATCGTGCTTCTATATATATTGATCGTCAAAGGTGTTAGTCATCCGTTAATTTATCAAAACGACATTATTTTGGATGAATTCTGTAAAATTAAAAATTAAAAATACTACATAAACTCTCAAAATCGTGCTTATATATATATTTACCATCAAAGGTGTTAGTGATCCATTAATTTATCAAAATGCATTATCTTGGATAAATTCTGTTAAGTTAAAATTTAATTTTTTGGAGATTCAAACTCTCACACTGGTGGACAAGCATAAAGTAAATATTTGAATTAATAATAAATAATTTAAACTTATAAGATAATAATTTGTAAAGGTAAATTTAAAAACATTAGTAATTATAGATTTACTTGATAAAACTAAAACAATAAAAATTTGATAACATATATTTGATTAAATAAATATATATATATATATATATGTTAATGTTTACACAATTAATACAAGAAAGTTATTTTGGTTTATAGATGTTATCCAAAATGACGTTGTTTTGATAAATTAACAGATGACTAACACCTTTGACGGTCAATATATATAGAAGCACGATTTTAAGAGTTCATGCTGTATTTTTGAATTTTTGTTTAGTTTAGTATAGAATATGCACTACTAAAAGTCCGGGAATGAAAAGGCACGATGAGATTCAAGATCAGCTATTTACCAATGACGCAAAATGAGAATGCAGATTCGTTAGCTAGGAATACCGGATCTAAATGTTTAAAAAATAATTAAATTATAACTAGTTAATAAACAGTTTCCACTTGCTGATAAATTTTTAATCATTTTGATTATATGTATAAAAATTAAGTAGAATATTTTATTTAAATAAATTTATGTTTTTATCTTAACTAAATATGTAGTGTCATTACTATTAAGTTGTTCTATTTTACAATTGAATCACAATTTAGATGGTCTTCAATATATTAAAATAAAGCTATTAATTATATTTAGTTCGATTATTCTTATTCACTTGTAGATATATTTTAAATATACAGAAACAATATTATTTTCAAAAAAAAATCAGTCACTTATTTGAGTAATAATAAGTGATTTATTTTTTCTTATAAAATTTAGATGGTTTATAATTTATATATGAAAATCAAATAGATTTTTAAATTATATTGTTAACTTAATTTGACATATAATTTTAGTTATAATAATTTATACCAATTTTATTAATTATTTTAAAACAGATTGATTGCTACAAATCCTTTGCAGCGAAAGTGAGTGCTCTACTATATCTCTGTCTAACGAAAGCAATTCAAAACTATTCAAACGGCATAAGTAATCTAAGCGACCAAAAACATTGCCGAACAACACAATCACTTTTATTGAAACCAAAATCATAAATAATCCATCAAAATGGATCATCGCATAACTGTTTCATCAAATTGAGCATTAGAAAAGTAATGTTAATACGAGATTCCTTAATATGATGAAATCAAAAGTATGATTGTGAATCCACATAAAAAACATCGATACAAGAAACCTTTGACAATGAAACTGAGACGGCGGGGCAGCATCCGAGCTGAGAGAGACAAACATACATGCTGACGGCGGGGATAGGCGATGTTGTAAATGATGACGGCCGATAGGAGAGACGCCAAAGATGAGAGAGGCCGTCGCGATTGTGATTTCAATTTTCAAATATATCTATTTTATATACGGTAATTAGGAGAAAAAAGGGTAAAATGGTAATTAGTCATATTGAATGAAATCTAGTTTGGTGATTTTGGGACTTGAGTGCTATGTTGGGAATGAAAATTTGAGGTAATTTCTCTTCTATTTTAGCATCTATTAAAAGTAATTAGTTTTGTGATTATTTATTAAAATTATATTATATAAGTAAAATTATTTTTATAGATGTTTTTATCTTTGTTATAATTATATGAGATTTATAATCAGATAAACAATTATGCAAAAAATGTATAAACCATCTAAATAATACTAATATTAAACTATTTTAGTTAATTAAAGATACATATATATATAAATATATATATCAGTTATGTTATTTAATTATTTTATATAATCATCTAAGAAAATAAACAGATATAAATAAAATATTTCTACTACTTTACAATATATTTTATGTTGGTTAAATGGTTTTTAAAGAGACAAATAAATTCCTTTCTTAATAATCAAGAATATTTTGTGAATTGTTTTAGTGAAATCACATTATATATAAATATAGTTTTGTTTGATCTAAAAATATAGATAAGTATAAGAAATTATTAGTTTTGACTTTGGATATATATTTTTATTGGTTAAATTATGTTTTAAAGGGAATACTGTATATTTTCTTGATATTAAGATTATTTTGTGAACTTTCCTTCTTTATGAAGTCACATTATATATAAATATATTTTTGTCGAATTTATAAATGTTTCCTTTTTATTTTATATATTTATTGTAAAATAAAAAGAAAATAAATCAAAATATAATATAATTAAAAATTTACCAAATAAAAAAATTAGTAATAGTATTTAGAAGTAATATTTTAAATTCATTAAAATATCTCTATAATTAACCCTCGTGAAAATTAACACGAGTACAACACATAGAAAACTGAATTTTTAAATAATATTATAGAGATTCCATTTTATATTTACCACTTACATCCTAATTTTTCCTTTAAACGATAATCGCTATCTTTGGTTAGATTAATAAAATATTTTGAAGTGTTAGTTGCACGCTACAACATACATGATTGGTAAAGTTTAGTGATTTAAAAAGAAATAAAACTAAAGTATAGAGATAAAGCCCAACCAATCACCTCCATAATTTACAACTGCTTCTTTGTCAATTCTCATTATAGCAGTTGGTCACTAACATTTTATTTTTGTAATTCACGGTCACTGACATTTATGTTACAAATTAAGAATAACATTCTATCACAAATTCATCACACCAGGGTAAACGTAGTCACAATTATCCACAGTTACTAATTATTATATACAAAATAAACAATATAATAATAGGTTTTTACTTATATAAAATATATATATATATATATATATATAAATTATTAATTTATAATTTTAATAAGACTATATATTTACATAGAATTTTCTTTAAAAAATATTATCTTATTATTTTATCGATTTGTGTCAAATTTTGAACCACCCCAAATTAGAACCGACAAAATTTATTAATTTTTAATGATTATTAATTTACCGAATATTAATTTAAAAAGGTCCTACTGTGTATAGCCTTCTTCTCCATCCTACGGTGAGCATTGATTTGGATCTTAAAACTCATACTTCTTGCTTTCTTTTTCTTTTTACTCCTTTGCTAGATTTAATGGTAGTAATAATTGCAGGTACTATGTTGCCATCGTACGACCTAGAGACAAGCTATTGATAGATATCTGCATATCCAAAGTGAATGCATCTGAGACGGTCAAAGAAAACTCATGAGGCCTTCTCGTTGTCCGTCAGTTCATACTCTTAAAAGATGAAAAAGATAAGAAGATAAAAAGATAAAGCGACAGAATTTGCAGTCAGTCCGTGTATTGATTGAGGTTGATGGTCAATTCTTATAACAATATTTACATTCATAGAGCTCCATGCATAAGTAGACTGGTACAGAAATTAAAATGGTACTTGTTGATCATGTTTGGGAAGTTCGGCAAAGAGCAACACAAATATATGACCACGTCATCCTCATGCTCTCTCGTCTCGTGGACAGTCCCGGTATTTTGGTATACAAATTTCAGATGTTTTTGATATTGGACCGAATCAGAACCGGTTATTTTTGTTCGGTTCAGGTTCAAAATTGATTTACACAAAAAGTAATTAATTTATTCTTGTGTTAAATTAAAAAAAAATTACCAATTGTTACTTTGTTTTGTAATAATCTAACTAAATCCATATGCAAAAATAAATAATTCACGCGGAAAAAACCATTAATAAAAACATCTTGTAAAAAGCATCAATAAAAACATCAAAAATCGGCTCAGTTTGATAAATAATTTTGGAAACAAAAGATACCAAGCCTTTCTCTTGTTTTGGTTTCCTTTTAAAAGTTAAGCTTTATAATATAAATTCAGTTTTAATACCTATCAAACCTAAATGTTTTTTAGTGTATCAAAAGACTTTGTAATCGTTATACAAAATGTCGAAAAACATTTAGTCATTGTGGAAGCAGAAAAGGTTTAAATCTCGAAAAAATGTTTGTTGACAAGTTTGTGGAGATATGGTTATGTTACGATTAGACATGTTGAAATTGTTTGTGGATATGAAGTGGAGAATGTATCATATTCATATCTTTTGGTCACACGTCAATAGTTTTCTCAATAATCTTAAAAAAAAAAAAAAACGGTTGGAGATAAAAGGAACCTTTGAAGACAAAAAAATCTCACAAAAAGAAAGAAAATAAAAACTCAGAGGGGCTCGGCGGTCGGCCGGCGCGTGAGCGTCCGTGCCGCCGCCGGAGCTCGTGTTTCTTTCAGATAAAATAATCAGGTTCCGGCCTTCTCACCGTCTCCGCCGGTTTCCGCCTGTCCGAGCTCTGGTCCGCCACCAACCATTTCGGTTCTGGCCCTGGAGTAACGACGCGGTGGCTGAAAGGATGACGCGGTGAAGACCTTAGTGTTTTGAATAATATCTCCGGGAGGTGGAGGCTATCTCAGATCCGTTGCCGCCGGTCTTTTGTCTCCGTGGCGGGGAAGCTTCTTCAGTTCCGCCGTCATCGGATCTAGTCTCCGGGGGGTGAAGGCTTCTTCAGCCTTGCGTTGCCGGCTTGTGGCCCCTAATCTTTAGGGTTTAGTTTATATCTATTTTTTCTTTGGTCTGGTTTTAGTTCTGGTTGTTTCTGTTGATAGTGTGTTCGTCGGAGGAGATGGAAGAGCTCCGGCGGAAAGAGTGAAGATGCATGCGATTCCTCTCGCGGGTCTCTGCGATTAATGACGATGGATGAGCTTTCGCTACGGCGATTGAGGCTCTCCTGTTTGAGTGGCCCAAAGTTGTTTGAAGGTAAAGAGGAACGGAGCGATGGAGCTCCGGTTTGGCCGTGTGATCCGAAGGTTGGATCTCTGGCGTCGAAGAGACGCGGTGGTATTGCGCTGACCTAGTGACACGTGTTCCCTCGAGGATGAGGATGGCAACACGTGTACAAGCTACCAAAAGTGAGATTAGAGAGGCGGCCAATTTCATTTCTGCTTGGTCTCTAGGGTTTTCTCGATTTGGGCCGCAGGTTTTAGCCCATTTGAGAAAATGGGGTGCCCTAATAAGTTGTTGGGCTTTTGCTAATATATTGTACTGGTCTTGGCCCGCTTCTTTCAAATATTAAAAACCTTTGACGGAAAAAAAAAGATAAAAGGAACATTCTCTCTCTTCGTATCTACTTCACCTTCTCTCTAAAAGGAACTATGATTTTATATTTTGACTATAGAAATATTGTTATGATTTTTTTTGCTTTGGCTAAATTTGAACTGTAAATATTTGTCTTTGCAGAACAATTATAAAGACATGATTTTTATAAAAGTGTCTGTGAACTTTTTAAAAAATACAAATCAAGATTGGTGTAGATTTAGAGATGTAGATATAATTGTGGTTGTGGAGAAAATCACACATTTAGTTACGGATCTCTAATGGTTTAAATAATAAGTATGTTTAAAAATCCTAGGATATGAGTTAAAAGAAAGAAAATTAATTACCATTATCCTTTTGGCTTATTGGTGAAATAGCCAATTTTGGAGACAAAATTAAGAACATAATATATGATTTAACATTATTAGATCTCATACCATTTTGTTCCTTTTCTTCTAGTTCTCTCCTTTCTTTAAGCCTTTGCCGGTAATAACATCCAAAAAGCATCTGTCATTTAAATAAAAAATAAATAAAAATGTTATTAGAGTAGTGGTGGTTATAGCATCCACCTTGATTATGGTGATAGTATATATAAATAGAATAGACAATGCTAAATGGCATAGTTTATGTTAACGAAATTATAAAATGGTTTAAATATATTAATATACTATACATATCCAAAATTAATAAAATTAAACTCAACTTCAACCCAAATTTTTCAAAAACTAAATCCAAAACACTAATCACTAAACTGTACAAGAAAATATAAACTCTAACCCAAATATCAAAATATGCACATAGTATATAATATTAAGTAGTTTCAAAATAGAATAGTAACAAACGAAATAGCATAGTACATATTATTTAAATTTTTTAAATATTTATGATCGCAGGGAGTGAGGTAGTGCTTACCCCAACATCAACCCAAACCTACAACAAACTAAACCTACAACACTAATCACTAAACCCTAAAAAAAAATATAAACCCTAACCCAGATATCAAAATGTGAAGATCCAAATAAAATAGTAACAACGAAATAACATAGTACATATTGTTCAACTAGAATAGTACAACCGACAACTTACAGTATATGCGAGTGGTGGTGGTTACGGCAGAAGATGTGGAGACTGGTATCAAGAAGATTGTGGCTGTTCTGAAGGATCTAATGGCAAAACTATAAAATCTAAAAATTACAGATCTGGTTAATAACTAAAAGAAATGATGATGATAGAAAAAGTGGTGGTGATTAAAACACACAATAAATACAAAGCACAGTGTGAAGTTGGTGATAGCGTATCATAACGGTGACAGAGGGTAAGGCGGTGGGGATGGAAGAAGAGTGGTGGTAGTTGATAATCAAAGAAGAAGAAAAAAAATGTATTTTTTTTTCTTTCATTAAACGGTAACTAAGAAGGGTAATATAGTATATATTTCATAAATAATGGAGGAACTTTTTTTTTTGGTTAGATAGTTAATTATGATATTTTTTTTGGCTATACAGCCCAACTCCTCTTATCCTTTCGTTTTGTTTCGTGCAGGTGTAAGAACCAAAGAAAACACTACTAATAATATAAGTAACTAAAGTAGATGATAATATAAGTAACTAAAGTAGATGTATTGCATTAATTTTGTCAACTTGACCCGGTTTGACTGTAACATCCAAATACCTGGCCTATTTTTTTTAAGGGGCAGGAGCTTCTCTACGGCCCATTAGGAAAAACCTAAGATTTTCCTTCCCTTTTCTTAGAAATGGAGTCTCCCTTCTTTTTTTCCTCACCAGAAACCTTAAGCAGGCTCTGCAGAGATGTAGAAAGACTAGGAAATCCTAGCCGTCAAGCTCTTATTTCCTTTTCTCTATTCTTCTCTCACGCCTCTCATGCCTCTCTCTCTCTCTCTCTCTCTCTCCTCTCTCTCTCTCTCTCTCTCTCTCTCTCTCTCTCTCTCTCTCTCTCTCTCTCTCTCTCTCTCTCTCTCTCTCTCTCTCTCTCCTGGCGGCTTTCCCCTTAGCTCTCTCCTTGCCGTCGCCTTTTCTCTCATCGCCGGTGGCCGAGTTGTGGTGGTGGTGGTTGTAGTCGTGTGGTATGGTGGTGACCAGTTCTCATCTCCCTTGCCTCTTGTTCAAGATCCATATCCAGATCTAGACTAAGGTGAGGTGATTCAAACTCATCTTGTTCCCATGTACTCTATACTCCTTTATGTTGGAGTTAGGTTTGATTAGACCATGTTTGAAAGTTAGGTTGATAGCTCATGAAGACTTCTAGGTTGCTAGATGAGTGGATCATGTTGCATAAGAAATCTCATCTTGTTTAAAGGACTTAATGAATTGCCTTGTGTTGATGTGAATGATTGTTTATGATGATCGCTTGGGTGATTGGTTGTTATGATTCCTATGAGGATCCTTGAATGAGAGCTAGGTTGCAAGAAAGAAGTGAATGCCTAAGGTGATAGGTATGTAGAATTGGTATATGTTGTTATGATTGAGAATGTGAAGTGTATTGTGTGAGACACCGATAATGGGTGGCGTCCAGTGAATGAGAACTAGAATGAGAATGAGAATGTTAACGTGTCAATGAACTTGTTTGTTGTCCTGTTAGGAACACCGAGAACGGGTGAGCGTCTAGACTCGGATGTGTGAACATAAGGGACAGTAGCCTAACATGAGGTACCCGCAGGAGCCCACGGGACAGTATCCTAACATGAGGTACCCATGGGCGAGATGAGAAAGACCGTGAAAAAACGGTGACCGCGAAAGGCGGGATAGAAAATGTGTGAGGCGACTTAAGATCGAGTTAATGCCGAGTCGTGGCACAAGTATGGCTATTACGACCGCTGGCGGACAGTGCCAAGTGTAGGCCAACGTGCTGCAACTCGGATAGCCATGTAGGAAACTGTAGGGGGATCCTTCCAGGCCAGGCCGGAATGCGTAGGGATATCTGTAAACGGCTATAGGTCCATATGTCTAGGTTGCTTGGAGTCGTGTCGGTCGAGTCTATTGATTCATGTGTGCAGCAATGACTGAGATCGTTGGGTTGGTTGATCGCTAGGTTGCTAGAAATGCATAGAATGATGATGTTATGAAATGTTAAGTTGCACTAATTGATTGTAGTGGCTAGCCAGTCCTGGTTCCCGCGTAAGGTAGTGCAGAGTGTCATGCAGGCATGCTGGCATGCTGGTCTAGAGTCACTTTATTGAGTATCCCGTTTGCTCATTTCCTCCCTTTCTATTTTTCTGTGCATAGGACTATAAGTAGAAGTAAATGGATACAGGTGTGACAGTATTTCACGGAAAGTTATTTGTCCGTCGACTCTTGGAACCAGTAATAAGACACGTGGGGTTGTCTAAACGAACATACACGTGTCCATAACAATCTTTTAGTAACCCCGGTCTGACGCCCGAGGATCGGGTCATTACATTGACGATCGATTCCACTCTTTAGAGATGCATTATGTAAGCAACACTATAACACTATGACTGTTTTCAAAATATATTTACCTAAAAGTAAATTTAAAAAAAAAACAGAAAATTTGGTTAAAAAGTAAAAACTAAAGCAAATGTGACACTTGAAAGCGATCTAAAGAGTGTTGAATTGTGGTATTAAAGTGAGACCAAAACCATGGCTTATTGGCCACCTTTCTAAAATCAAAAGAATCTATTTCCCACCAACTCCGGATTTAAGGATCATGCTATTTGCTAATATAATCAAATCATGTAAAATGTTGAAATGATTATCTTATGAGAAAAAGTTTGACGTCACAACTGTATATTTATCACTATCAATTTTTGGATTAAGCGAGAAAAGTCATCACATTAACTTATTTTTATTTTGTTCAAGAACAGTTACATCTTTGTCTCTTGTGCTGGACCCAACCATCATAATACCAGAAATGACTATGGAGAGAGATTGAAAGAGAAGAAACTCTCTCTCTCTCTCAGCTTCTCTCTGCTCTCTCTCACTCAAAGATACAAAGCTTTTGGTGTTGTTCTGATCTCCAATGTTGTCATCAGCAAAACATAAAATCAACCATAGTGATTTTTCAGTTTCCTCATCTTCATCTTCATTACCTCATTCATATTCACAAGCCAAGAACATGACTCAAGTCACCATGGAAGAGGTATGGAAAGATATCAACCTTGCTTCCCTACACCAACATCGCCAGCTAAACATTGATCATGAGCCAATGTTGAGCAACCAAAACCCTAATAACTCCATCTTCAAAGATTTCCTCAACAAGCCTTTGAATCAAGAACCCCAACCACTACCACCTTCTTCTTCTTCATCCACTCTCCACCGCTCTCTTCTTCCTCCTCCTCCTCCTGAAACTGTTCTCAGTTTAAACCCTCACTCCATTAACACCCACTTTGATGAATCTGCGAGGTTTGGTTGTTTTGGGAAGAAAAGAGGAGGCCAAGAATCTGATGAAAGCAGAGGAGACAGAAGGCATAAGCGTATGATCAAGAACAGAGAATCTGCTGCTCGTTCCAGGGCTAGGAAACAGGAATGCCTCTCTCCTTACTTTTCTCCGCCTTATCAACTTCATGTGAATTGAAGGAAGCAGAAACTGAATCTAGTGTTGAATCTACAGTTTCTTCTCTGTATTAAAAAAAATGGTATATATTATTTTCTTCTATTTCAGGCATATACAAACGAGCTGGAGCTTGCAATATCTCACTTGCAGAAGGAAAATGCAAGACTCAAGAGACAAGAAGAGCAGGTACAATCTTTTGATGTCCAATTCTAAAATGTTACATTACTATATATATGCAGTAACTTTTTCGTGTATTAACTCTTAAGGAGATTGTGAGTGTAAGATTGCTGCTAGACTGATGTCGTTTTTCTTTGTTCTGTATGTTATGGGAAAATGCAGTTGAAAATGGCGGAAGCAACTCAACACCAAACAAAGAGAAAGCTTCAACGGTCTTGGACAACTCCATTTTGAGAAAAAGACATCCAAGTCATGTCATGGAGAAGAGAAGCATGGATAATATGTACATTCTTAGCTTAAGGTAAATCTGTGGATGTAGTAGTTTTGGGGAGTGTAGTAACGAACTTTCATTCGTCTTGTGTCGTTTTCCTATCAAACCTTTTTGACTTGTGTACTATTTTTCTACTTAACATATGCCTACTTTTTCACTGGTTAAGATTACTGTAGTTCTTGCCTAATACACTGGGTCACTCAATTACCTTAGAGGGATAAAAATATTAGTCATGATGCCCAAGAAGTTTATTGTTGACTTCTTCTTGTGAATACTTAAACGGGAAACCAAAAATAGAGAGACAGATAAAACACATAAGAGCAAATATGGTGGCATCTAATGTTTACTGAAAGTTGGAAGCACTGTAGTCAATGAGTTTGCTTCATCTTCATTTTGGCTGTATACTTTTTTTCTCACGTTTAATGGCATACTTCGTGACCAACCCAACACTTTTTCATCCTTTTTACATTAAATCAAATAGTTTGCTAAGTAGGGTTTTATATTCCAACGTTTACATTTGACTTGAACTATTATATCTATGCATATTGTTTCACTAGACCATATTTGCTTCATCTTCCTTTTAATGGCATACTTCAAGCTCAATCCAACACGTTTGCATCCTTTAACATTAAATAAAATAGTTTGATGTCTGGGACCTTTTGATCTAGTGACAAGGAGACAGACTTGGAACACCAACCCATTACGAATTAGATCCACCTGATATTCGAAACTATGAGACATTGTCCATGAACACCTACACTAGATATGAATATTTACTTACAACTAATTTGCATGTTTCTGAAAAAGGGTTTATCTGTAGAATGTAGTTCCGCAGAAATTAGTATAGACTTTATCATAGGTATGAGATTTATGTTGAACCATAAAAAATAACTAGATTTTGACCCGCGCGCCTGCGCGGATGTATATTTTGAAAAAATATGTTGATATTTTTTTTTCATGTAATTATTAGGGTTTGGCAAAATGAATCCGAGGAACAGAACCGATACTGATCCGAAAATATAGTACCAAACCCGAACATAAATTGATTAAATATTCGAATTATTCAAAATTTTGTTATTTAGAGAACCAAATCTGATCCGAACCAAAGTATTCGGGTACCCAAATTTATCTAAAAATAGATTTATATACTTATATATATTAATTATTTTTAGATTTAACGTGAGAAATTTAAAATATACTCCCTCTGTTTCATAATACTTGATGTTTTGTAATAGTGCACAAATATTAAGAAAATTACATTTCTATAGAAAAATATTTTAAAGATATAATTTTAAAATCAGTTAACCAATTATAAAAAAAAGACTGTAAAATCTAATTGGTTGAACAGTTTTCAATAAAGTTAAAGTTAACCTTAAAATATCAAAACTTTCTTAAAATCTCAAAACTTCATGTAAATTGAAACAAAACAAACCTTCTAAAACATCATCTATATTGAAACGGAGGGAGTATAATGATTTAAAACTTTAAAAATAATTTAAATGGGTTATCCAAACCCTAGTCAAACCCGCAAAGTTCCGAATCAAACTCAAACCAAAATTTAGAAACATCCTAATAGGACTGAAATCTTTGACCCCGAAAACACGAAACGTAAACCGATCAGAACCAAACCCGTATGGGTACCTGAAAGCTCACTCCTAGTCATTATTATATATCGTATATTGTCATCATATAATTAATCATATTTTATACGTACCATCATATAAATAATCATATAATTAATAGTATTTTATACGTACCATCATATAAATAATTACATATATTATATTTTAAAAACTTAATATGAAATATAAAAACCATAATTTGAGTTGGTATTTTAAATTGGGTTTTGTATTGTATTTTTCTTATATATTGACAACATTTTTTAAAGAGAAAAAGACTAGGATAGCACAAAACAAGTTTTTGTTCCCAAAGTAGCACTCAAGGTTCAAAGTCACAAAAATAGGTTTCATTAAAAAGGTAAATATACACTTATACTCTTTGGGTTAATTAATCAAAACCTTAGGGTTTAGAGTTAAGGGGTGCGATTTTGGAATTAGGTTTTAAAATTTTATAAAAAATAAATACTAAAATAAAAAATAAAAATTTTAAAAACAGTTTTAAAAAGTATTTTTAAATTATAAAAAGAAAATTTGAAAAAAAATAAAAAAAATTCGAAAAAAAAAAATTCAATAAAAAAGATTATAAAAATTTCGAATCTGAAAACATATAATCTGAAACTATAAAAAAATTCTTTTTTTTCATTTTTTTTTTTTTATTTTATTTATTTTTATTTATTTTTGTTTGTTTATTTAATTTTAAACCAAGGGTATTAGGGATATTTTACCCTTTAATGAATGTCATTTTTGTGACTTTCTCCTTCTAGTTCTATTTTTGAGACATAAACTTCAAAAGATGTTATTATTGACAATTGCCCTTTTTTATAATGGTTATTGAAAAATAGTTTAGTAAAAATCCATTTTTGAATATATGTATATTTTTGAATCAATTTTTGATATAAACCAACTTTGAATTATTATTTTGATTTGAAATATGTATACAAAGTTTAAATTTTGTTTTATGGTTAGTTTAGAAAAAAAAAAGTTTTAGGCAATTAGATTAACCTATTTTCGTATATTTTAAAACTCGCCCAGATAGATAGTTTTTTATAATATGATGGACTTTCAATTTTTCTTAATAACATAAGCCCATTACTGTTTTTGTTAATACTAATATCCTTGTTTTACAAAATTTTTTTTTTTTTTAAAGATTACAATCCATGTTTCCAAACACTCCAAATTTTTTAATAGTCCTATTCAAGTCTCCAAACCCTCCAATTTTGTACTTGAGTTTTAATAATTAAGATTATATTTTTAAAACTTAATATGAAATATAAAAACCATAATTTGAGTTAGTATTTCAAATTGGGTTTTGTATTGTATTTTTCTTATATATATTGACACATTTTTTTATAATGGTTATTGAAAAATAGTTTTGTAAAAATCTTTTTTGAATATATGTATATTTTTTAATCAATTTTTGATATAAATCAACTTTGAATTATTATTTTAATTTGAAATATATATGTAAAGTTTAAATTTTGTTTAATGGTTAGTTTAGAAAAAAAAAAGTTTTAGGCAATTAGATCAACCTATTTTCATATATTTTAAAACACGACCATATAGATAGTTTCTTAATAGTTTTTTATAATATATGAAATCGTTGACCCCAAAAACATGAAACGTAAACCGATCAGAACCAAACCCGTATGGGTACCTGAAAGCTCATCCCTAGTCATTATTATATATCGTATATTGTCATCATATAATTAATCATATTTTATAAGTAGCATCATATAAGTAATCATATAATTAATAGTATTTTATATGTACCATCATATAAATAATTACATATATTATATTTTTAAAACTTAATATGAAATATAAAAACCATAATTTGAGTTGGTATTTCAAATTGGGTTTTGTATTGTATTTTTCTTATATATTGACAACATTTTTTTATAATGGTTATTGAAAAATAGTTTAGTAAAAATCCATTTTTGAATATATGTATATTTTTGAATCAATTTTTGATATAAATAAACTTTGAATTATTATTTTGATTTGAAATATGTATATAAAGCTTAAATTTTCTTTTATGGTTAGTTTAGAAAAAAAAGTTTTGGGCAATTAGATTAACCCATTTTCGTATATTTTAAAACTCGCCCAAATAGATAGTTTTTTATAATATGATGGACTTTCAATTTTTCTTAATAACATAAGCCCATTACTTTTTTTGTTAATACTAATATCCTTGTTTTACAAATTTTTTTTTTTAAAGACTACAATCCATGTTTCCAAACACTCCAAATTTTTTAATAGTCCTATTCAAGTCTCCAAACACTCCAATTTTGTACTTGAGTTTTAATAATTAAGATTATATTTTTAAAACTTAATATGAAATATAAAAACCATAATTTGAGTTGGTATTTCAAATTGGGTTTTGTATTTTATTTTTCTTATATATATTGACAACATTTTTTTATAATGGTTATTGAAAAATAGTTTTGTAAAAATCCATTTTTGAATATATGTATATTTTTTAATCAATTTTTGATATAAATCAACTTTGAATTATTATTTTGATTTGAAATATGTATGTAAAGTTTAAATTTTGTTTAATGGTTAGTTTAGAAAAAAAATGTTTTAGGCAATTAAATCAACCTATTTTCGTATATTTTAAAACTCGTCCAGATAGATAGTTTTTTATAATATATGATGGACTTTCAATTTTTCTTAATAACATAAACCTATTACTTTTTTTGTTAATATTACTATCGTTGTTTCCAAATTTTTTTTTTTTTTTTAAACTACAATTTATGTTTCCAAACATTCTAATTTTGTACTTGAGTTTTAATAATATAGATTTGGTAAGTAGTATTTTGTACCCCAACGTTTCAGCCATTTATACATTACCCTTGGGTCAACGATATAAGAAACGTATTAATTATACATATTTGGTCAAAGATATTCTGGTTAAGAAACTGAACTAACCAATTATCGAATCAAACCATAACCAGATGAATTTAGTTAACTGCCGATATAACCGAACCTGATTCAAAAACAAAAGGGTCGACAAGCTATTTCCCCACCATAATTACCATATAGCATCAGATTCCTACCAAAGTAATGACCTCGTGCTATATCCCTACGAATTGAAAGTTGCAAACTTATTTCTCCCCGAATCGATAGTTCAAAACTTAATTACCCATAGGCGATGGTTTAAGTCGGTTTTTTGGTTTTAATCGGTTTAGTCTTAACCAAATAATTTAAAATTAATTAAACCAAACAAAAATTCAATTTTTATATATTTTTGTAAGAAAAAAAAATTTAACATCTTCTTCACAAACCTTTCGTCTCTACCAACGCCATTACATCTGTAAACTGAGAATTTCATAAACTCCAATTTATATCTTCATACGATAAGCGGAGCTTCAGCTAACTGATATTCCATAAATCATATTTTCTTGTCTTTGTCCTTTCTAATTTGAGACACTCTGAAAATTCTAACTTGAATTTTAAGAGGTTCTGTTTTTGTGACATTCTAAAGTTATGTCTTAATCGCTTTTGAATTTTTATCAAAAAATCATCAAACTTATATTCTTCTTCCAAATCATCATCATTTCCTTCTTCAAGGATATCTGCCCAAGCTTTTCTTTGAGAGGCCTAAGTGCCCAGAAACCATGCGTTTTCGATTAGGCGTAGGAGAAATTGTCACACTTGGATTGTGGAGATGCTCGGATACAATGCATGAAGGGTTAGAGGAAGAGAAACGTTGCACAACGAGCTACAGAGCTTAACATTTAAGAGGACCAGTGTCAGTGTTGTGAAACCTGTGAAAAAGATGGTAAAATATGTTATATATATAATTAAGTTTATAAATTTCAGTTGTTCAAAAAAATAAATATATATATATATATAATTAAATTTTTGTTTGGTTTAACTTATTTTAAAATTATTTGCTTAAGATTAAACCGATTAAAACTAAAAAACTGATTTAAACCATCGTCTATGGATAATTAAGTTTTGAACTATCAATCTGGGGAGAAATAAGTTTGAAACTTTCAATTCGTGGGGATATAGCACGGGGTCATATGTCCGTGGGGATCTGGTGCTATATAATAGTTATCATGAGGAAATAGCTAGTGGACCCAAAACAAAATGTTCAAGTTCTATGGGCCTTTCTGACATTATATATAGGCTTGCTTTTGAGTCTTAGAACTACTATTCCTGCAACCAAACACACCTTTTGTTCGTTATAAGGCAACCCGTGCGTCTATAAATAAAATAAAGGTAAAGAGAATAACAGACAAAAAAATTGTGGATCGGAGAGCTACGTAGCCTGGGAATTGTCGTGACCCCACCCCTTGGTCGTTCTTCTCTGATCTTCGACTTCTTTGTGACAAAATCATGTCTCTCTCTCGATTGGGTTCTCCAATTCTGTAGCGGGATAAGAGAAAAATTCACACTTTCGGATTCTCTCGTAACCAATCTAGGGTTTCGCTCTGAGTTTTGGTCTGTGATCGTGGGAGAGAATGTCTCGGTGTTACCCGTTCCCACCACCTGGTTATGTACGAAACGAAACTCGGGATGAGTCTCTGATCGGATCGATCAAGGTTTGTTGAGCGATTAGAAAGAAAAAAAACCATGGCTTTGGTTTTTACTTCTTTGAATGTCCTTAGCTCATGTGATTTTTGAATGCTCAGCTTCCTGTTTCACGAGTTTTGGTTCTTTGTTCGATCTTGTCTGAAAATTGAAAAACTTGATTTGGCTTGAAAGAAAGAGAAAGCATGAAAGTTAACTTACTTAAAAAACTATAAAAGCTTGAAACTTTGATTAACTGCAACTCTTTAAATCGATTGGCTTAAGATAAACAATTCAAAGTAAACCCCAATATGGCATTATAGTATGTTATTGTGTCTCTTTCTTTTGTCCTTCTCAGTGGTTTTAAAAGTTATGGACACTAATTGTTGTTGTTCCATTGGTTTTGAAAACGCAGGGGACAAAGGAGGAAGTTAAGAGAGATAGAAAACACAAGAAGGACAAAAAGAGGAAGGAGAGAGATACTGAGGCTGACAACAGTAGCAAGAAGCACCGTCATGAAAAGAGACGGCGGAAAGATGAAAGTGCTAATGCTAGTAAGAAGTTTGATGATGGTCGCGGATTAGTAACAAACAATGAGCTTGAGTGCTTGGAGAAGAGCTCCCTTACAGTGGAACTTGAGCAACAAACGTCGTCTCAGAATTCTTGTGATAGCAGACCGAATCATATTCAGAGTCCACTCCTCCCCGATGGTAGGCAGTACGGCTCTGGTGAGTTTGTTTGTTTACTTGTTGTTGGGTCTGTTTTGCTTCACGTGATGATGATGACACTCTTTCTTCAAATTATTGGATTTGAAGAAACCAGCATACGGGTCTTGTTACATGGCAAAGAGCATGAACATCAAGATGCTGAGGTGATGCTTACCAACAAGGATCATAGCGAGTCCCTTGCTCATACTTCTGCAAATGAAGCTCCACTAGACCCTTTAATTGTCTGCCAAGAGAAGAGAAAGAGAGAAATCACAACAAAGCTCAGTAAAGAGAAGAACACAGTTCCTCTAGAATCAGACAGACAAATCAGTAAGCCACTAGGTAAAGAGACTCGTCAAGAAACTGTTGGAGCTTCGAAGCTATGCAGAAAATGCCCTTCTTCCACGGCTGTGCGGTTCTTGGATCTCATCGAGAACTGGGCTCCTGATCTTGTCGAGAGCAAGCTCATTGACACTGAAGATCAAGAATTGTGGCTGGTCATGAAAGTTGGTGCTAAAAGACATCATCATCAAGTTAACAATCAGACAACTAGCAATGGAAGAAGTTCGATGGTGTGGCCAACTGCTCGGTTTCTTCCAGAAGCCGAACTACACGCATTGCCATTCACTGTTCCGTTCTGATTTTCTCAAAGCTTTGGTTCAGAGAGGAGTTGACGTGACCAGCAAATTGTTCCCCTATATGTATTTTTAGATAGCATTAAAACTTGGAGATATATGTGTGATTCTTTGTAGATGCACAGTTATATATAGTCGACAAAAAACAGTTATATAAAATAGTAGATCATTTTCATCATTATGTTCCTCTGTGTACTACTCATAAAATCCATAAGGACTATATGTTCGAATCAAGACTAATAGAATCAAGTGTTGTAACAAAAAAAAAAAAATCAAAGTTAATTTTACATCAGGGTGACTCACTCGAGTCTCCAAGCTCCTAGAGTGACTAACTGGACTTGAAATGTAAATGAATAGCTTGTAACAAAGATACTATAGAACATACAAAACCATTTGGTTTTGGTTTTTGTATGTTCGATTTTTGAGAAATTTCTTAAAATACACTAATTTGCATACCATTTTTAAAAAACATATTCAATCAAAAATATCATAACATTTAAGTTAAGTAATTATTATTTGACAGAATTTCAATTTTACCACAAATTTGAAACCACTTTTCAAATTATTATCTTTAGATGATAACCATTTTCAAAATACTTTAAATTTGTGATAAAAGATTATATTAAATTCTTAAAATGATTTATAAATGTTTGAAAGTAATTTATAAAATATTTATAAAAGCATATAAACTCAACTTCACACTCTGAATACTAAATTATATACAATAATCACTAAACTCTAAACCCAAATGTTAAATTATTTTTGAAAATTGGTAACCAACTTAAAGTATTTTAAACAATTTCTCTTATTTTGTAGGGTTTAGTATTTTGGGGTATAGTTGGGTTTATAAACTTCTACAAATAATTCTTAAATATTTATTAATGATTTTAAAGAGTTAGTTTTATTTTTATAAGAAATTTAAAGTATTTTTGATATTATTATCTTTTAAAAGTAAATTTGAAAACAATATCAAATTTAAGGTAAAGTTAGAATTCTC
Organism: Brassica rapa; assembly: GCF_000309985.2. Taxonomy (NCBI): domain Eukaryota; kingdom Viridiplantae; phylum Streptophyta; class Magnoliopsida; order Brassicales; family Brassicaceae; genus Brassica; species Brassica rapa. Next base: position 2,389,249 of record NC_024801.2, on the reverse strand, counting down.
CCATTTTTTCTTCTTTAACTTTTTTTTTTGTTTTGTTGGTTTAACGAAACTATAAAATTGGTTTAGCTAAACAAACGAATAAAAATAAATTAGATGGTATTAATTATAACCTGTCATATTTAATTTAAATATGTAAATTTTAAATTTAGTTTTGGATAATATTAAGAAGATTATTGAAACCAGAATTTGCGTGCAGTTTGATGATTTTAAAAATTAAGAGATCTATAAAGATTAACTAAATTAAACAAATATTTTATGAGTTATTATCAATTTTTGTATGAATTTTCATTAGTTTATTTACTATTACTTAATTTACATATATTTCATTACTCAATTTTTTTTCTAATATATATATATTTTTTTTTTTTTTTGACATCGAACGACTGATCTATTACTCAAGTTTGAGGTGGTCTGGAGAACCATACCGGAATAGAACAATCAATGTAGTACATGTTCCTATGAAAGGATTTTGCTATCTTACCTAATGAATCAGAATATACATTTTCAGTGCGAGGAATAAAAACAATTGAGAATTCTGGGAATCTGCTCTTCAACTTCTGCAGCTCATCTAGTTTAGTGGAGAAGTTGGCCATGCTCCTGGATCTTGAATCATTGAGACAAGATCCTTACAATCGATGCCAAAATCCTAACACGTCGATAGTTGAAGCATGCATTCCATCTCCATAAAAGGGCCTCAAGCTCCAAATGAAGTGGTGAGATTCTTCGTCGTTGGTTTCTTGCTCGAAATAGCTGAGTCGTTCCTTCTGAAGTTTTCCATGTCCACCCACAACCACTAAAGAATGCATCATGTGTCCATGAGCCATCTAATAGACATCTCTCTGAATTTGTTATCTGCTCCGGGATTATTCTAACAATGTGTTCCTCTTGTTTGCAGTTTGCTTCGAACCAAGCATAACATTCTGATTCAGCATGTCGGACAGTTTTCAAGGAGTCCCTGTCTATTCCTCTGAAAAGTTTATCATTCTTTGCTTTCCAAATATACCACATAATCCAGGGATATGGGTCTTTATCTAACTCAGGATCTTCTATGTCATTTTTCCTTCAAAAATGATAATCAATGTCTGCATAATGACTCGTGGTAGGGAACAATGTTGGCGGGGTTGGGGTTGTTGCATGCACCCATGTATGTAATGCTGGGGGCACTCTAAGATGGCATGATTTATAGTTTTATCATCTGCTCCACATCTTGGACAATGATTGTCGCATCGCATATGACGATGTGTTAAGTTATTTGTTACTGCTAATTGTCCAGATATCGTTTGCCAGATGAAATGTTTTAGCTTTGGTGGAGCTTGTATTTTTCAAGCAAAAGCTTGGAGTTTTGTGATGCTCGGCTCTTTATGTATTCCATTGGTTCTCTATTGAGGATGTTCGTGGCTACCCAATATCCCGATTTAACAGTGTACATCACATTCTTAGTATAGTTCCAACAATATTTATCTCGCTGATATCCTTGGCTTATGGCCAAAGATTGGATCAGAAGGATGTCGTCTGGGTGTACGTACTTTTCAAGCATCTCCGAGTTTCATGTTTTTGGCTCCTCTATCATAAAGTGATGAACTAACATCATCAGATGTACTACCGGTGCTATTGGTCTAGCTGGTCTTGCAGGTATTGTTGTTTCTAAAAAACAATATAGTTCTAAAAAAACAATATAATATATATATATATATATATGTTTTCTAAGAAACTTTCAAAACACTTTTACATAAATTCTGGTTATTTGGTATTAATATAGTTCTTTATTTTTAATAATTATTGTATTTACACTTCTGTTGTTTTCTTGATTTATTTTTACTTTTAAATTTTTTGTTCATATAAATATAATATATTTATCGTCGACCTATGTAGTTTTCTTGGTTTCGAATTTTGTTGTTTAAAATTGTGTTACAATCCTTATGTGTATGTGTTTTTTTTTGTTACAAATATTTTCATTATATACATGATATTTCTATACTTGAGTTGTATAAGTAAAATTATAAGAAGTTTATAAAATTTAATAGAATTACAAAGTCAATGATAACTAATTTTTAATAGAGTTTTTTTTTTAAATCATTACCAATAAATCTATTATATATTAAAAGAGAAGCATTAACAATAAATGTGTTAACACACTATTTTTTTTTCATCAGCTCATTTTTAGTTTCCGTATTTTTAAACTTGTATTAGTGAAATGAAGTTCTCTCCGGGCAAGTACTGAATAATATCATTGTTGAAAGAAATAAATTACAAAATCGTTAAGATTCACATCAACTAAAATATCGGAATGAGAATGTTTTTAGAAATTGATAGTTTCATATCTTGCCGAACTTGGGAATGGTTGAGGTTTATGCATACTAAATCAACAAATAATTGTGATTGGTTATGAATTAAGGAAACTAGGATGAAAAACTTCACACACAAAGTTGGATCTTTACTTTAGCCAAGTATTGTTTTTCTTTACATAGTTTTCATATCAGACCAAGAATTAAAACATAATCAGATTGTTAGAAAAAATCAGAAATCATAAAAGCTTTAAAAGAAAAGAAAATTCGCGAAATCAATTGTAAAACAAAATTCATGTACCGAGTAAATAGATTACATTATTTTTGACGCAACTCTAATCCGTTTCACTCGATTGTATCGTGTTTTTATCATATTTACCAATAACTTTTATAAGAAAGTACACGTTATTGGTTATAGACTATGTTAAATTTTTAACATGTCCAACAATATTGACACAACGCCCAACCAGTTTTATTGGTATTCTTTAAGTATGAGCCAATAATTATGTATGTAAAATAAGATTAACATATTAGTTTTACATTTTTTTATATTTGTAGAAGTTAAATCTGGGTAAAATATTTGGATCCGAAGAACCGTACAGAACTTGATTTGAAAGTAATATCAAACACAAACTTAAACTGATAAAGTACTCAAATGGATCTAAAAGTTTAGTATCCGGATAACTAGACCCGAATCCAATCCAAACTGAAATATTTTGGATACCAAAAATATCTAAAGCACAATTATATACTTAAATATATTAGTTAATTTCAATTTTATATCTGTTAGATATTCATTAATATGAAAATATCTACTATAACAAAATATATTCAAAATACTTAAAATATATATTTTTCTCCGTCTAAATATTTAAATTGAACTATTTTTATGTAAATTTAAGTATTTCGTCTTAAATTATTCAAATTTTTATGTTTTTATTATTTTTATTTTCGATTAAGTATATTTGGATTTTTGTTAAAAAATTACATAATTAAAATAGATACCCGAACTCATACCTGAATTGAACATGCAATGATTCTAACCAAATCCAATCTAAATTCAAACCGAAATGTTTAAATGTTCGAATCATATTTAAATTTCTAACTCTAAAAATCAAAATCTGAATAGATCAACTGAATCCGAACGGATATCTAAATGCCAATCATTTGAAATAATTATACGACAAATCTCTTACTACAACATACAATAAATAATGTAATCAATTATTTCACTCCACGCACGGTGCAGATTATTATCTAGTGTAACTAATTATTAAAAGTCCGTAGATCAATAATCGAATCTCAAAACTTATATCATTTTAGTATTTTACCAATAACCCCGTTAAACGATTTTTGTTTTGGACGAAAAAAAAAACGATATTTTGTTTTGGATTTGTTGCTGGCTTCCGGTTTTCCAATTCTTGGAACGAATTTCGGTTTAGTTTGGTTTGGTGTTTTCTCCCAACCTAACCACGCAATTGTAGATTCTGAATGCTTCTTTAAACCGTTAGATCTAAAGTTAAGTAGAACATCGAATGGTGAATATCGAGTGAAGCGTACAAGTTGCGAAGCATGGTATAACTCCCCATCAAAAAGACTTTCACAAGGTCGTTCTTTGACAAATCGGAAAAAAAAAAACCTGAAACCCATCGGAGAGAGAGATCGAGATTTAGAGCGAAGAATGATCGCAGACGGAGCAGGAGAAGATGAAGAGAAATGGCTCGCCGCCGGCGCTGCGGCTTTCAAGCAGAACGCATTCTACATGCAACGCGCTATTGTAATTCCCCTCTCCCTCTCTCTCTCTCTCTCTACTTTCTTCCCGTTCGTTTTTTTTTCTCCGGGAAAATTGAGAAGTTTCTAAAATTCGTTTGGGACTGTTCATATGATGACGTAGATGTTTGGAGTTAGATAGAAACCCTAATTTTGATTTTTTGGTTGATTAGGATTCGAATAATCTGAAAGATGCTCTCAAGTATTCGGCTCAGATGCTTAGCGAGTTGCGGACTTCGAAGCTTTCACCTCACAAGTACTATGACCTCTGTGAGTTGTTGATCTCCGTCTCTTGATCATATGGTTCGTTTAATCCCTAAATTCAACTTAACTGTGGTTTGTGATGATTTTGTTTGGTGGTTTTAGATATGAGAGCTTTTGATGAGTTGAGGAAGCTTGAGATTTTCTTCATGGAGGAAACTCGGCGTGGCTGCTCAGTCATTGAACTCTATGAGCTTGTTCAGCATGCTGGTAACATATTACCACGTTTGTAAGTGACCGATACAATCCCTTTCTTGTATGTTTCTATGTATTAGGGAAGTGCCTTTTGGAAAATGGCTTGTTCGTCATTTTAAGACCATTTCTTGTATGTTCATTTTGTTTTTCCATTGTGTAGGTATCTCCTGTGTACAGCAGGATCCGTTTACATCAAAACCAAGGAAGCTCCTGCCAAGGAAATTCTTAAAGATCTCGTTGAGATGTGCCGTGGGATTCAGCATCCTCTACGTGGTCTCTTCTTGAGAAGTTACCTTGCGCAAATTAGTCGAGATAAATTACCTGATATTGGTTCTGAGTATGAAGGGTAAGCTCTTACACAGTCGTTTGGTTTGTATCTTCCTAGCAGTTGGGAGTCGCATTGGGTGGGGGATTCTTGCATACGCTTGTTTCGATGTAATTTAGGATGTTTTCTGTTCAGTTAGCCATTTGTAAGCATCATGGTCCAATCTATTACGGTCAAGAAACTTTTGTTACTTACATACTCAAATCTAGATTCATCTAGTTGGTAACTCGTTTGCTACTTTCTGCAGAGATGCTGATACTGTCACGGATGCGGTGGAGTTTGTACTACTGAATTTTACCGAGATGAATAAACTCTGGGTCAGAATGCAACACCAGGTGAGTCATGACTGTTATACACCCTTCTACTTAATTTAAAAGCGAGCTTGCCAGAATGACTGCGCTTAATGGAGAAATATATGTACTATTAGGTCATAATTCTGATCATGCATTGTGAATCATTACCCTTTGATACTTATTTGAGGCTTGCTTTCGGGCTTTCTGGTGTGCAGGGACCTGCTCGGGATAAGGAGAAACGGGAGAAAGAGAGGAGTGAGCTTCGTGACCTTGTAATATGACTTTATTACAGCTGGTAACATTGTTCTGAAAGTGCCTACCATTCGATTTGTACTGATGGAAGCGTGCGTTCCTCACATATCAGGTTGGAAAGAACCTTCATGTGCTGAGCCAGTTGGAAGGTGTAGACCTTGATATGTACAGAGATACGGTTCTTCCTAGAGTGTTAGAGCAGGTAAATATTGTATCTTATAAACGAACATACATATGAAAAGTTAACATATTCCTTAGGTAAAAGCTGATTTTGTCTGATGATTTCTCAGATAGTGAACTGCCGAGATGAGATTGCCCAATATTACCTAATGGACTGTATCATTCAAGTTTTTCCTGACGAGTATCACTTGCAAACTCTTGATGTGCTTCTTGGAGCTTGTCCACAACTTCAGGTAGTCTCAAATTCTCAATATCATAGCTGGCAATTTGGCTGTATTAGACAAGAAATCCTGCATGTTCCTTCGATATGTACTAGTATCAACTGTATTTTTGGATTTTTCATGTAAGTAGATACTAATCTCCTGTATTTTTCACTTTCTCTCTTCTCAGCCATCGGTTGACATTATGACAGTGCTTTCACGTTTAATGGAGAGGTTGTCAAGTTATGCTGCCTTAAATACCGAAGTGTTGCCTTATTTCCTGCAAGTGGAAGCTTTCTCAAAGTTGAATAATGCAATTGGAAAGGTAACAATTATGTTAGGCCGCGATCAACTTTATGGGTATGTGCGGTTGCAGTTTTGGTTTCTGTAAAAGAGGAGGAAAGTAATGCTAGCTTAGAAATCCTGATGACCTGACTTAATAGTATCATGCAAAGCATTGAGAAGACGCGAATATTTTGTTGCTTGATATTCCTTTCTTAGTTAAAACTCTTCACTTTAGATGATTCCATCAGCGTGTAGATTCTAGAAACGTGCAGTGTTCTTCATGTGTTGAATGTATTCGCTGCAAAACATGACCCCTTCTGCATTTTTTTGTTGCTTCTTAAGTTACGTGGTTTTGATGTCTTTTTTTCATTCGATGGTAAACATTTCTTTAAGGAAATACTATGATGTTGCAGGTGATAGAAGCACAAGAAGACATGCCAATTCTGAGTGCAGTAACCCTATATTCTTCGCTTCTCAAGTTTACTCTTCATGTTCACCCTGATCGGCTTGATTATGCGGACCAAGTTTTGGTCAGTATTCTTTTCTCTTCTTAAGCCAAGTTTAAATACGTCTTTATCTTTTCAGAATTTCAGTATTTAGACAAACTTTTCTTTCTATCATTGCCAAATATTGACAAATTCATGATAGCTGTGTCAGAAGATAGCCAATCTTGTATTGTTGTGTTATATGTGTGTGCTTTATATACAAGTTACATTTTCAGAAAATTTCATACTAAATGTTATACTGGAATAAGATAAACTGGATGGAAGAGTGTGAATTTGATGTTCTCCATTTTCTCTCCCTAGGGATCATGTATTAAACAACTGTCTGGAAAAGGAAAGATTCATGACACCCGTGCAACAAAGGAGCTTGTCACCCTTTTAAGTGCTCCTCTAGAGAAGTATAACGATGTTGTTATCGCCCTTAAACTAACAAACTATCCCCTTGTACTGGATTACCTTGATAGCGAGAACAAGAGAGTAATGGCTACTGTTATAATTCGAAGCATTATGAAAAACAAGACTATTATTGCTACAGCAGAGAAGGTAGGGTACCTTCGTGCACTTGCCTTTTGGTTGAACCATTTGTATGATAAAATTAAATTTCTTTGTCTTGTTTACTTATGGTAGGTTGAAGCATTGCTTGAACTGATCAAAGGACTTATCAATGACCTGGATGAGCCGCAAGGTCTTGAGGTTGTTATAAGCATTTAGTGATGCTTTCCATCTTGTGCTTCGAGACCTGTTCTCTCATTTATTTGTTGATTTAAAAAAAAAGATTCAGAACCCCAAAAGAAAGTTTAATTTTGACCTTTGAACATATGTTTCTACGCTTTTAGGTTGATGAAGATGACTTTGAGGAGGAGCAAAATTCTGTTGCGCGTCTCATTCACATGTTATATAGTGATGACCCGGAAGAGATGTTTAAGGTGCATGAATCTCTTGCACATTTAGATTCACTATCATCTCTTTATGTTGACATAGGCTTTCTAGTTTTTGGCTTGTATTTAGATTTTTTATGTTTCAGGATGTCGGTTTTATTGCATTCATTACCAGCTGGTTCTGTTCTTGTTTGAATATACCTAGTTGGTCATATAGTGTACTTCAACATTGTTTTAAGGTTTCAGTCTTTGAAGTTGTTCAACTGAATTTCAGATTATCAGTGTCCTCAAGAACCATTTCCTGACAGGAGGGCCAAAGCGCTTAAAGTTCACCATTCCACCCCTTGTTGTGTCTGCTCTGAAGGTTTGATTTCTTAAATGAAGTTATTGAAAATGCATAGCGTTTAAGTGTTGTGATGCCAATCTTCAAAGCTCATCAGAAATGTGTTGAGTTTGGCTTGCGATGACATGGTTTTGTTGTTTCCTTTTATCTGTTATACCGCATAAAAGTGTATCTGATGTAGTGCGTGGGACTTTTCTTCCTAAAAATATATTTTTGATCCTCTATTTTGTTTTTAATTGTAGCTAATCAGGCGGTTGCCAGAGGAAGGAGACAATCCTTTCGGAAAAGAGGCTTCGGTGTCTGCTACTAAAATCTTCCAATTTCTAAATCAGGTAAGTTTTCATAGTTTCACGCATATTGGGTGTTCATTTCTGGTTTTCTAAGTGGCTAAATAGTTCATACGAGCTGTTTGAGGACATTGAAAATTCTTAGTCGACAGTTGTTGTAGATTTAGCAAGGGGACCAATTGTATTGTTCCGACTCTGTTTGTCTTTTTACAGTTGTTGTCTTGATCTGCTGGAGTCTTTTTGGTTGTTGCAGATTATTGAAGCGCTACCTAGTGCTCCATCACCTGACTTGGCATTCCGATTGTACTTGCAATGTGCTGAGGTAAATCAGTTTCCCTATGTACGCATTAGTATGCAACTTGCATCAATAAAATGCTCACATATTTTTCTTATATTCATCAGGCTGCGAATAAGTGTGATGAAGAGCCAATTGCATACGAATTTTTCACCCAAGCATACATCTTATACGAAGAAGAAATTTCGGTTAGTTATAATTCCTTGCTATCACTGTTTCCTGCCAAGGTGTCTAAACCAAAATAAGCGGGTGAGTTTTATACTCATACTCCCAAAACTTGTCTTTTAAACAGGACTCGAAGGCCCAGGTGACTGCTTTACAACTGATAATTGGAACGCTGCAAAGGATGCACGTATTTGGTGTTGAGAATAGAGATACTTTAACACATAAGGCCACGGGGGTATTTCCTTATGATATGCTAATTTGTCTATGCTAGATTCAGTTCTCTGCTAAAATAGCTGATAAGGGCAAACTTATCCTCTTGCAGTATTCTGCAAAACTTCTGAAGAAACCGGACCAATGTCGAGCTGTGTATGCCTGCTCTCATCTGTTTTGGCTCCAAGATCAGGAGACTATACAAGATGGAGAAAGGTATATTTTCGCATGAGCAATACATCACAATGTGTATTTTAACGTCTCCTCAATCTTATTTGTATATATTTCTGTGTACGTTTGAAATTAGGGTTTTGCGTTGTCTCAAAAGAGCGCTTAAAATTGCAAATTCGGCTCAACAAATGACCAGCGCAGCCCGGGGTAGTACAGGATCTGTTACCCTGTTCATCGAGATATTAAACAAGTATAAACCTTTAATTCTACATTTTCTTCATATCTCTTGCCTAGGGAGCAACATCGTCTGTGTAAGTAAGCTTATGTAATGTAAAATGCGTAGGTACCTCTATTTCTATGAAAAAGGGATTCCACAGGTCACAGTTGAATCAGTGGAGAGCATGATCCAACTGATCAAGAACGAAGAATCGTTGACATCTGACCCATCCGCCGAATCGTTCTTTGCAAGTACGCTTCGGTTTATGGAGTTCCAAAAGCAGAAAGGCGGCGTTGTTGGTGACAGATACGAGCAGATCAAAGTATAGAAGATCTATGATACTGGTAACAAGAGTTTGTTTAAAACCCATTTTGGTTGGGTCTTTTTCAGAATCATTAAAGGACACTGTGTGTGTTGATTGCTGCTCGAAATGTATACCCGGTTTAGGTCTGGTTTATTATTCCTCGGAGTTTGAAGCGATTCAGGGTTTGTAACTTGTGGAATTTGCAGTGTTTATAAGAATCTTGCGTGATCACTGGTGGGGTGAATAATCTGAGTTCAACGTTGGGATAGTAGATGAAGTTCTCATAAAATACATAATTGTTTTCTATTGAGTTTCTTTTACCATTATAGCTGTTTTTAACTGTTATCATATCATTGTTTAATTAGGTTCATAATGATAGTTACCAAGAAGTTGTACAATGCAAAATTAAGATCCCTTACAAGTAACGACCTTTATGAGACATCAATTTAAAGGCAAATACTCATATCATGTGTATGGAAGTAAGACATGATATATGATTTCTTTTTTTCTTTTTTTTTTTTTTGCGAATAATGAATGATATGAGTATTGTTGCAGAAAATGCGACATAATCGATATAATAATTTAATGAACACTAATGTCAAAATAATAACTCTGTTCTGAAAATTGGCCGTCTAGGCGACAGTTTCGACGCTACGCGTCACCTTTTCGCTCCGATTTATGCCACATTAATTAAAAAAATTAGATATTTGATTTTCTCCGCCTAGACCGCCTAAGTGACCGCCAAGCCACCTAAACGGGCGCCTAATCTATTTTTCTTATTTTATTTTATTTTTAATAATAGTTTTATTTATTTATTTGATCTAAATTTTTATAAATATCATTTATATTCATAATTTTGATGAAAATTACACTATATTATGTTTATATATTTTATTTGTGTGTTTTATACAGTCTTAAACTTCTTCAAAATGTATTAATGCTATACACAATTAAAGATTAACATGTTTTATAACATAGTAAACAATTTAAAAATTCTTCTCCGCATAATTTTCGATTAATCCCCAATTTTCTCTTTAGACGCTAGGCTCAACCCGACCTCCCGACTAGCGCCTAGCGCGCTCCCGAACAGGAAATAATAATAATAATAATCAGAAGAAATTCTTATATTATAAAATATTTTAATAATAATCCTTGTCAGAAAGAATCCTTGTATTTGACAATTAACGATTTTAATAATAAAGATTTGATCAAAATTTACATATACTCTTTTTATGTTATATTATTAGAATAAATTAAACAATCATACTAACAATATAATAAGAATTTATATTTCCGTATGTTATATTTGAATTTTTAAAAATCTTATTAATTATGAAAAGTGTTAAAAATTTCACACTGAAAATTTTGTAATCAATGATATAAAATACAAATGATCATAAAACGAAATGAGTAAAATCACATTTAGTAGATATTTAGATTAATATATATGACTTATAACATGATATAAATATGGTTGAACTACCAAATTTAATATTCAACAGTTATTAGTATATACATTTTATCTCGCGCATGTGCGCGGATAATCACCTAATATAATAAAATACTATTTACAAATGACACTGAAGAATATTAGAAAAACAGTAATTAACATTGCAAAGTCGAGAATTATAAAATTACTTGGCAGGAAAAAAAAACTAAAAAGTTGACAAAAAAAGGAAAAAAAAAAGCAAAAGAATCGGGAAGTTGATGGATGGAGGAGAGATGGTGAACGATTCAATGGCATAAAATTCCGGCCATCACTTGGCTCTCAATACTATTCATCATCTTTCACCTTTCATTTGATCACACTTGTTCTCACATTTTTTTCCGATTTTCGCTTAGGGTTTCCAATTTTAAACAACAATCTAAGGGTTTTTCTTGTTTGGGGGAGGATGGCGGATTGAAAGGGAAAAAGAAATCGGTTTGTGTAGAAGATTGTTTCCACAGGTGTAGTAGTAGTAGATCTGAGGTTTTTGATACTCACTCGGAGGAAAAAAATGAGCGCATCGAGGTTCATAAAGTGTGTGACCGTTGGTGACGGAGCTGTGGGTAAAACATGTCTCCTCATTTCTTACACCAGCAACACTTTCCCTACGGTATTATCTTTGAGTTATATTGTCTTCTCTATTTAAATTTGTTTTGTTTAATATTATCCTTCCTCTCATATTCACTGAGCACAAAGTTTTTATATATGAATGGATCTTTACTCAGTCTTGTGATTTTCTTTTTTTTTTGATGGAAAACAGGATTATGTTCCGACTGTTTTTGATAACTTTAGCGCTAATGTGGTTGTTAACGGAGCCACTGTCAACCTTGGCTTGTGGGATACCGCTGGTAAAAAAAAAAAAAAAACTCTCAAGCTTTGTCTATATAGCCTTTTTTTTTTTCTTCTGAACTTTGTTTTCGTCTGTGAAACAGGGCAGGAGGATTATAACAGGTTAAGACCATTGAGTTACCGCGGTGCTGATGTTTTCATCTTAGCCTTCTCCCTCATCAGTAAGGCTAGTTATGAGAATGTCTCCAAGAAGGTGCGTCGTGAGTAACTACTTTTGCTTTACAAAGTTTCTTGAATTGAAAGTCTTCATCGGTTCTGTTTGCAGTGGATCCCTGAGCTGACTCACTATGCCCCTGGTGTCCCAATTGTTCTTGTTGGTACCAAACTAGGTTTGTTCCCTTCCCTTCTTTGCATTTGTCTTCTTGGTGCATATGTGGGCTGCATATTCCTTTTCTGAACATAAGCTCTCAAGCTTCTCTGGATATCTGTGGACACTAGTGGGCATTCTCTTGCATTCATCGACTCTTTTTTTTTTTTTTCATGTCTATACATACATAAACCTATATATATATAGGTTTGGTAGTTATTAGGTTTAGAAGCTAGTCCCTGATGTTTCTTCTTTCGGAAGTTTGGGATTTGTTATTCGTCAAATGGTTTCTTGTATGATCTCACACTTTCTCTTGATAGTTAAACTGCCACCTCCACTGTAAGAAACAACCATATGCATGTAAGCAGCCATTCAATTTCTTGATATTGCTATTTTTAACCTTTAGAAAAGGCGTATACAGGATTGGCACAGTCCATGTAGCAGATTCTGTTTCTTACTACTATTTAAGCCCCCTTTTGATTAAATGGCTTTTCATTTTCTGCTTATGGTTTTTTTGTGTGTTCATCAAATGTGGCAGATCTTAGGGATGACAAACAGTTCTTCGTTGACCACCCTGGTGCTGTACCTATTACCACTGCTCAGGTATACACATACTCTTCAAATCCATTTTAATTTAAAGGAACCCATCTTAACCATTCCTCACTTTGTGCAATTAAAAGGGAGAGGAACTGATGAAGCTAATTGGAGCTCCTTCGTACATCGAGTGCAGTTCAAAATCACAGGAGGCAAGAAACAAAAAGACAAAAAAAATTCCCTTTTGATGAATACTATTAGATTGAATATGAGTTTGGTATTTTACTTAAGCTCGAGACTGTTCTTTTGTATGTTAATGAAATGCAGAACGTGAAGGGGGTGTTTGATGCAGCGATTAGAGTGGTACTTCAACCTCCAAAGCAGAAGAAAAAGAAGGGCAAAGTACAAAAGGCCTGCTCCATTTTGTAATCTCTCTGCCATTCTCTAGTGAATTTTTAAGAAGAAGAAACACATTGGGGGTTAAAGTTGGTTTAAATTTGGTTGTGATAAAGTTCTCTTTATCTTTGAAAAGACATGATTTCTTGTGTTTTTGCTGATAAATTGTTTCCAGCTTTAGCTGAGAGCCAAATATTGCACTACTAATGCTCTTCTCTTTCTCTCAATTATTTTCTTACTTCCACATAGTTTAGGAACAAAAGCTGACACTTAAACGTTGCCGTTTCAAACAAGAACTTGTATATGATGCATCATATACAAAGATACTGTTCTTAATTGTGTCACTGTCAATTATCAATATACATAAATTTCAAATGTAAACCAAAATTTGACAGAGAAAAAAAAACAATCGAATCCAAATCTAAACGCTAGCAAACGGTGTCTAGCCGAGATTGGAAGTTACTGAATCATTCTAACCCTAAAGCTCTGCAAATTGGGCAAGTGGCAGCTTTGAGGAACCAAAATGTCCCACAGTCTTCCGACACACCACGTGTCGGATACCATCAAGACTGCAAACAAAGCGATCGCTTCGGTTTGGTTCGGAAAAAATGAATTGGGCAAGTTTTTTGACGAATGCGGATTGAAATTTTTTTCTTTTCACGAGTGCGGGGGACGAGGAAATCCAGACATGATGAAAGGACGTTGAGGAGGTCGACGAGGACGATCTGGAGGACGAAGAGGACAAGGAGGAAGACGAAGAGGTGGCAGAGAAGAAGAACTAAAGCGATTCCGAGAATGAGGAGGATGTACATGTATGGAATCATGCTAGCTAGCTAGCTATGTTTGTTCGTTCTCATATGGGGTTATACATATAAATAGCTAAAGTTTATCTTCGTTGTCTATTTTTTACAAAACTAATTTTTTGTTAACAATAAACTAATTTTATTATTTCCTGTTTCGAGGATAACGCGTTTGGCACATGAAACCCATCTTCATTCTCTATATATAGGCGTTTGGCACATGAAACGTCATAATTAGCCAAATATACATTAATTATGTCAATATTAAAAAAATGCACACGTGGGCTATAAACATGAAATATCAAATATGTATAGCTTTTCCTGTTTGTGTAGCGATTTTGCCCACACTTTGAATCGATATGGATGAATTAAGATTATAAAAAAATTATTATTGTGGATTTATGTGGGATTTTGTAGCTAATTATAGAACTATAAATCTACACAACTACACAAATACATAGAACTTGTATAAATTAATACTCGATAAATTAATAAATTTCGCCGGTCTTAACTTAGACGATTCAAAATTTGGCACAAATCAAAAAATAATAAAATAATATTTAAAAAAAAAAATTCTATGTAAATATATGATCCCATTAAAATTATAAATTAATAATATATATGTATACATATTTTATATAAGTAAAAACCTATTATTATATTATTTATTTTATATTTACAATAAAATTATCTTTATATTTTCTTAACACTTAATATATTTTTATGAGATTTAGTAATATTATATCCAAAACCACATTTAAGTTCTATGCAGTATATATTATATACACCGAATAATATAACAAAATTAATATAAATGTCATATTTCAAAGAATAACAATTAATGTCTATAGACTGAAATCAAATATTTTTGTTATCTTAGAATAAAGATATCTTAAAATTATAAATCTAAATAAGAAAACATTTATAAATTAATATCTCTATAAATTAATCAAATTATCAAGTTCCAATATTATTAATTTATAAAGTATTATAAATAGGAGATGTGGTTAAAGCTTTCTAATCATCTGAATACAAATTAAGACAATAACGAGAAAGAGAAAGATCAAGAAAAATACTAAAGAGTTGTGTCTTACACTCTTACTAATTACACTCTCGTGGTCACTATTAAGCTGTTATCGTGAGACTCTTTTGTAGTATTGAATAAAAGATACGTTTGATTCATTGTAGTTTTAAAGCACAAATTTGGATTCAACTCCTTACCAAAAAAAAATTTTCTTCAGCCAAACAAACAATGAAAAATTCTTCATACAAAACATTTGGTTCGAAAAATTCGTGTCTTTAATTTGTTTCTTTTCTTTTGTTTATCATGAAAAATATACGGTTTTTGTATGATTGTATCAATTAGAAAGCACTCATGTGAAGTTGAACGAGGGAAGCATAAACACCACCTTCGATATTCATCAACGTCTCGTGCGTCCCTTTCTCCGCGATCACACCGTTCTTCACTACGGCGATGACGTCAGCATTCTTGATCGTCGAAAGCCTGTGAGCCACCACGATGGTGGTCCGGTTCACCATCACCTGGTCAAGTGCGTCCTGAACCACACGCTCTGATTCTGCGTCCAACGCGCTCGTCGCTTCGTCCAGTAACAAGATCTTCGGTTCTTTCACGATGGCACGTGCAATTGCCACGCGCTGCTTCTGTCCTCCTGATAACTGTATCCCTCTCTCCCCGACCACCGTATCGTAACCCTAAAACCAAACAGGAAAGAGTTTTACTTGCAACACAAGTAATAATCTCTGTATGTCTTAACTATAAATATCAAAAGGTCTTGTTTCAGTCACCTGTTGTATACTAGAGATGAATTTATGAGCATTACAGAGCTCGGAAGCAGCTACGATCTCAGCCTCGGTTGCTTCTTCTCCTCCCTTTCCATAAGCAATGTTGGCTCGTATTGTGTCGTTGAACAGTACAGGCTCTTGCCCCACAAGCCCCATTTGTTTTCTCAGCCATTTCAGTTGCAGCTTCTTGAGCTCAACTCCGTCTAAAGTGATATGACCCGAATCTGGATCGTAAAACCTCTGTAACAGAGATATCACCGTAGATTTACCTGATCCACTTTCTCCGACCAAAGCAACAGTCTGAAATAAGAACAAGAATTTGGAAAGTCAAAATGTAAAGTGTTAAAAGAAGCATCAGTTTATTATTAAGTCAAATATATTTCTAACTTCAAACTAATTGACGATAAGTAGATTAGTCCATTTTCTATATATATATTACTTAGGATTTATAAGTTTTATAAGAATTTGTATACAAAAATGTTACCTTTCCGGCACGAATGGAGAAACAAAGATCACGAAATATCTGAATATCAGGTCTAGTTTGGTAAGCAAACTCTATGTGACAAAAATCGATATCTCCCTTTACATTCTCCAACACCATCCCTGATTCATCTCTCGAGTCTATCTTCGATTTCCTATCAATGATTCCGAAAACTGAAGCAGCAGCACTCTTAGCTTTGCTTGAATCAGGAGCGAAAGAACTCGCCGCAGAAATCCCAATTGTTGTCATCGTCAATGCTAAGAAAACCTGGCGCAAAACCAGCCAATAGAAAAAGATTAAGCATGTTCTCGTCAAGTAGGTCTAGGCAATAAAAGTGTAATCCAATATCAGTACTGAATTCGAACCAAAAACAACATGAATCCATATACGATCCGAACTATAAAATACTCGAATTGATCAGGTAGAGAGTTGTGTAAAACATACATGAACCCTAAGTGTTATTACTTATTAACCCAACACAAAAACTAATAATCGAATAACCCATAAAGCTGACCTAAAAATCCAAGTTATTAGTTTCCGAATTGTATTCAATAACTAGTATCTTAGATATTCAATTTTATGTTTACGCTATTATATGACATTTAAAATTATCCGAATCAAATTAAAATTAACCAGACTTGAAATAAATTTTGATCTAAAATGAGTCTTGGATATATTATACTCCCTCTGTTTCATAATACTTGATGTTTTGTAGTAGTGCACAAAGTTTAAGAAAATTACATTTTTCTAGAAAAATATTTTGAAGATATAATTTTAAAATCAGTTAACCAATTATAAAAAAGACTGTAAAATCTAATTGGTTGAGCAGTTTCCAATAAAGTTAAAGTTAACCTTAAAATCTCAAAACTTCCTTAAAATCTCAAAACTTCATGTAAATTGAAACAAAACAAACCTTCTAAAACATCATCTATATTGAAACGGAGGGAGTAAAATATATTCGAATCCAAAATATTATTAACCAAACCTGACCTGAAAAATATAAAATCCAAGTGATGCCTAGGTGGCTGAACCAAAAACCTGAAATCCTAACCGAACCCGAACACAAACACAGACCATGTCTAATTGTCTATCCTCAAAATTTATCATATAGATTTCCAAAGAAAAAGAACGATGACAAAACCTGAAAAACACCGTTGTAGGTTGTCCTTCCGTCTTTAACCAATCTAGCACCTGCGTAGAAACAAGCAGCATAGACAGAGTAAAGAACGAAGAAGGAGAGACCAAACCCCAATCCTGCGACTACTCCTTGCTTCGTTCCCGATTTGATCGAATCTTCACATCGTTTCTTATACATCTCTATCACTTTCTCCTCCGCACAGAAAGATGCAACCGTTCTTATACTCCCAACCGCATCGTTCGCTACTTGACTCGCCTCCTCGTACTTTGTCTGAAAACTATTTATTTCAGTTTCTTGTTTAACAAGTAACCAACCCTAAACCTATTTAATGAAAAAAGGACCAACCAACCTTTGCGTCTGCACTGAAGCCTTTCATGAACTTAACCTGAACGTAATTATTGATTCCTGTTAAAGGAATCATTACTAAGATAATAACAGCTAACTCCCAGCTAATCGCAAAAGCTATGATTATTCCCGCCACTGCGGATGCAACGTTCTTGACAGTTAGAGCCAAAGAGTCGCCCACAAGTGTCCTGATCAAGGCTGCATCAGCAGAGAGCCTTGCTCCCATGGCACCACTCGAGTTCTCGGGCTCATCAAACCACCCAACCTCCATGTGAACAACTTTCTCAAAACACATTGATCTTATCCTACGAATCAGTCTCCCTCCAGCTACGGCAAACAAGGACATATGTATTGGATACACTACCAAAGAGAGTACACCAAGAAGCACAAATATTATCGACCAGAATCTCGAATCGCTCCTCAGCTCATGAGGTGGTTGGAAGAAAGCTATGATAACTTTAGCAAAGAGGAGTCCGAAGATTGGGAATATAGCGCCATCAAGTGCACATACTAAGGTTCCAAGTATGAGAATGGGAGCCTCCGGTTTGTTAAGAGCAGCAATTCGAGTAATCGACACATCTTGGGGCATTTCTTTAGGCTTTTCAGTGTTTTCTTGTCCTGCAACAGAAACAGATTCATCATCATTATGCATCCTACTGACACCATTTCCTCTTGATGATTCATTCCTGATAGATCCATTTGAAATCTCTAATCGTCTTGATTCTGTGTTTATCTCTTGTAGCCGTATAAGTTGTGAATAAGCCCCTTCATGATCCTTGAGTAACTCCAAATGTGAACCTTAAAATGTTAAAAGTAAACCAAAATCTAAACAGTTTTATAACCCAAAAGAATATATATACGTAAGAATGTGTATCATGCACGTGTACCTTCTTCAACTATCTTTCCACGGTGAAGAACAGCAATCATATCAGCATTTCTCACTGTGCTTAACCGATGTGCGACAATCAAAGTAGTCCGGTTAACCATCACCCTATCTAAAGCTTGTTGAACCACTCGTTCGGATTCTGCATCAAGAGCGCTTGTCGCTTCATCTAGCAGCAAAATCCTTGGATCTTTAAGTATGGCCCTAGCGATTGCGATCCGCTGTTTCTGTCCTCCTGAGAGCTGAGTTCCATGTTCACCTACCATTGTATCCAAACCCCGAGGCAACTTATCGATAAACTTGGCTGCGTTTGCTAGCTTTGCAGCTGCTTCTATCTCTTGGACTCTTGCTCCCTCTTTCCCGTACCCAATATTCTCCATTATACTTGAAGAAAAGAGAACCGGTTCTTGACCAACCAATCCAATCTTTCCTCGAATCCATTTCAGCTGAAACTCCTTCAAGTCAACACCATCAATAAGCACTTGCCCGGAACTCGGATCATAGAACCTTTCTATTAAACTGATCACAGTAGATTTCCCGCTGCCGCTTTCTCCTACCAAAGCAGTAGTTTTGCCACTTGGGATCATCAGAGAGAATCCTCCAAAGACCTCTTCTCTAGGCCTTGCAGGGTAACTAAAACACACATCTCTCAGCTCTATTTCGCCTTGTATATCTTCTAAAACCTTCCCGTTTAGATCTAAAGAATCAATCACTGGCTTTCTTTTTATTGTTTCAAACATTTTATAAGCTGCAGCTTGACCAGCTGCAAATGAGGTTAGACATGGCGCTGCTTGCCCTATAGACCTATCCAAAGAAACACACAAAAAGAAAGAGAGAGAGAGAGAGAGAGAGAGAGAGAGAGAGAGAGAGAGAGAGAGAGAGAGAGAGAGAGAGAGTTAGATTGGTATTTTTTAACTGCCTTTGAGACTAAGAATGATATGTTTTACTCACATCGAACTCGCGACCACAATGATCATTACATTAATCACTGCACCACCTGTATACCCTTTTCTGAGTATCATCTCTCCACCAAACCATATAGCCAAAGCATAGCTACAAAAGAACACCAAGAACATTACTCCAAACCCTAAACCATTAGAGAGACCTTGCTTGACACTCGATTTATAGGCCGAGTTTATCAACTCTTTGTAGCTACTAGTCGCCTGCTTCTCTCCCGTGAATGAAGCAACCTGGAGAAATCATGTAATAACATGGTTCATGTTTCAAACTTTTATAAATTTTATGATAAGTTAACAAGTAAAGGAGGGAAAGGAAATATTATTAACGGTTCGAATAGACCCGCAAGTTTGTTCAACAATAGTTGATGCTTTGGCATAAGCAGCTTGTTGTTGAGAAGAAGCTTTAGTGAAAATAAGCGACATAGCTGCACCAGCCATAGCTAGAAGAGGAATTGAGGTTAACATAACAAGTGTAAGTAACCATCCTTTCACAAACGCTAATGCATATCCACCCAAGAATGTTACAAACAACTGTATAAATTTCCCAACCTGAGAAAAAATTTTACACGTCATATACTTCAATCTATTTATACATAACATCTATTTTTGGGGATATTTTTGTTTGTTTACCTTCTCACCCATAGCATCTAGTATAAGAACAGTATCACCTGACATACGACCAACAACTTCTCCTGTGTTTGTTTCGACATCGAAGAATACAATGTCTTGTCTTAGAATTGTCTTCAGATATAAACTCCTTATCCTTGCAGCTTGTCTTTCTCCCGTAATCACCCAGCAAGACACCTCTAGAACAGGGGAAAACATAAAACAAAATTGCTTTCTTCCTTAACAAGAACCAATTTTTTTTGTATATAGTAGTTGTGTTTTATTAATTTTACATAAGCTAATTAATAGCATGATCTATTATTTTCTTACTTCTTATATATTAATGCTCACTTGAGGTTAAGTTTATGTATTTATGTCAAATTTTACATTGAAAAGGTTAAATGGGTACTATACGACATTTAGTTTGAATCAGAGAGAGTATTACTTACGAAGAAAGGCTGCTACAAATGTCCCAAGTCCAAGGTAGACAAATTTCAAACAAATCTAAAACGAAGAAAAACAAACAAAGTAAAGTAAACATAACCAAGTAAAAACTTGGAAGATTGTTTCCTTTGTGCATCTATATCTAACCTTGGAGATTAACTCAACAATGTCGTTTGTGAATAGGTTTCGACGACCAACCGTATCAATAAGATCACCAAACAATAATGTCATCAACGGAAAACCAAGACCGTTTCCGATAGCTCCGATCGAACCAACGATCATCAACAACACATCGGTAGAATCTGAGAAAGAAAACAGTTTGTAGAATGGTACCGTCTTTGCCTTCTCTTCGATTATCCCCTTCTTCATCTCCAACTGTGTGGGACTTCTTGAATGAACATGACTTGTTTCAAATCTAGATACATCGACCATTGTCCTGGATTTTCGTAGAGAAGTGACCCACACGTATCAGAAATGAAACAAAGCCTAGAAAAAGCTATCATTGAAAGATCTTAAAACATATGAACGATCATTTAAAATTTCCGTTTACTATCAACTTTATTATTAATACAATAATTAAAAACGTTTAGTGAGGTGTAAGATGAATATTATTTTGAAGATGTTGTTATCAGGTGACATAAACAAAGATTAAGAGACAAAAGCGTGGAATGTTTTTTTTTTCCCTAACAAATACAGTTTAAAAAAATACAGTTTAATTCATCATAACTTTCATGTAGTATTATTTTTAGCGTTATGTCATGTAATTCCTAAAATCATTGTTATAAATGTTTAACATTAACATTCGAGTGACTTCATATGAAAATATCGTCAGTCTTCTTATGTCATGGGGAGCGACTAATTTTTGCATTTCCTCTACTTGAGTCGTGTATTCCACTATTCCTTATTGTATTCCTAACAAGGCATTTGATGGGCCTTGAACATGCTTAATTAGTCGACAGAAAATAGGCCTAAATATGGATGGATATTCATTGTTATAGAATGTTGCTACCTTCTTGAGTTCTTGTATATAAACATGCTTAATATATATGAGTAATATATATGAGTTGTGTCTATCCGATGATTCGCAGTAAGGAACTTAGGTCAGGGTGCTTGAGAAAAAAGGTTTTAGGTCAATGCGTAGATAGTTCGTTGATTACAACATAAAATCATTCAATCTACCTCTAGCTTTAGAGGTGTCAAATGGGCGGGCCGTCCAATGGTTGCCCATGTCCATATACAAACGGGCTTAATATGGACAAACCCATTTTTCCCATTAGTTTTCATTTGACAAAATGTGGAAGACCATTAAGAAAATGGTCTTTATTGGTTTTGGGCTTTATGGACAGTTTATTGGTTTTGGGCTTTATGGACGTGGACTGTCCAATGGTCACAAAACCTAAGGTTTATAAAATTTAAGTTTTTCCGCTAAACTCGTAAAATCGATTTTTTCGCTTAAATTTTAATATCAAATTTTCCCGTCAGAACCAGAAAATCGAGTTTTTCTTCAAAACGCAAAATCGAATTTTCCCGTTAAAACCGGAAAATCGAGTTTTTCTGCCAAAACCGCAAAATCGATTTTTCTCGCCAAAACCGAAATTGTTGTACTTATGAACTTATGTATTATTGTACTTATGAATTTATGGATGAATTTTAATTTTATGAACTTGTATATGTAATTGTATGCTTATAAATTAAAATTTTCTTATATGGTCATTATAGAGCTCATGGCAAAACCGAAAAATCGAGTTTCTCTGCCAAAATCAGAAAATCGAGTTTTCCGCCAAAATCGCAAAAATGAGTTTTTTCCGCCAAAACTGAAAAATTGAGTTTTTCCGTCAAAATTGCAAAATCGAGTTTTTCCGTCAAAACTGCAAAATCGAGTTTTTCCGTCAAAACTGCAAAATCGAGTTTTTCCGCCAAAACTGCAAAATCAATTTTTCCCACCAAAACCGTAATTGTTGTATTTATGAACTTATGTATTGTTGTACTTTTGAATTTATGGATGAATTTTAATTTTATGAACTTTTATATATAATTGTATGCTTATAAATTAAAATTTAAAATTTTCTTATATGGTCATTATGGACCTCATGGCAGTCCATAAAAATATGGGTGTTAGTGGGTATGGTCTTTAATGGATATGGTTCTTAATGGACATGGTCACTTTGCTGTCCACAAACAATAAATGGACAAATGAATATGGGCTAATGGACATGGACTCGCCTATTTTACAGCTCTATCTAGCTTGCATCTTAATATCCTAAAAAACCATATTATAGGAAACTATGCTTCATCTAGTGAATTAGAATATCAAAGTCAGGCTTTCCATAAACATACATTATGATCAGACGCATTAAAAACATATATCTAGCAAATACTAGATATTTAACGTAAGATCGACCTATAGAACAAATGGCCTATTAGCTCAGTTGGTTAGAGCGTCGTGCTAATAACGCGAAGGTCACAGGTTCGAAACAAGTAGAAGTGTTATTTTACTTAAGTACAACAAGCATTCTTTAGTATACAAAGAATGACCCCAAAAAACAGAAACTTGATTCTCTTCTCCTTCAAAAACCTCATTGACCACTACAAACTTCACATATATACAAAAGCCAAGATCCCGAACCTAAGAAAGCCTCTCTCTCTCTCTCTTGTTAGATTACATCCAATAACTTCAGTCAGAAAACGAAGTTAGGACTGTTGATGGTTTTGTAAGTGACAAAATGGTAGAGACCATAAGCTTTCGGTCAATAGGCTTAGTGAGATAAGCATCCATTCCTACCTCCAGGCACTTGGCTTCATCAGAAGACATTGCGTGAGCCGTCAACGCCACGATTGGTACGTGGAGACTGGTGCCAATCTCTGCTCTTCTTATCGCCTTTGTTGCCTCATATCCATCCATTTTTGGCATCTGCCATGTTGAACAAAACGTGATGTATTTGCATGTGTGTGAGAGTATGAATGAAATATAAAAAAAGTGTGAAGTGTTAGTGGTACCTGGCAGTCCATGAGGATCAAGTCATAAGGTGAGGAGTTTGGTGTATCAGATTGAGGATTGGTTTCTTCTTCTTCAGACAAGTTGTTGTGTTCTTGTGCATTGATAGACTTGTAGTTGAGGGCATCAACAGCTTGTTGTCCATCCCAAACTGCAGTTACAGTTGCTCCCATTTTCTCAAGCATTATGGTGGCTACTCGCTGAAGAACCGGTGTATCTTCCGCTAGCAAGATCCTCACACCTTCAAGAGACTTCTGATTCTTTCCATCCAAAGCAACTCCTGAATACAACCTGTTACTTCGATCTTTCCAATCTTCTTCCTCTTCCTCTTTTTTCTTCTGAGTCATACTTGTTGACTCATCGTTGCTTTTAGTAATGTCAAGAAGGTAGTTCTTAATCACTGGAGAGGGCAATGCGGTTGGTTTCAGAGATGTATTCTCTGAAGAGTCATCAGAGCTGCAAGTGTCGAACTGTGTTGGATCTATTTCTAAACAGTCGTGAGATTCATCACTACCGTTTCCTCTTAAGCCTCTCTTGCGGTTTTTAATCACAGCTTCAAGAATCTGAATCATCTTGGCCTTGTACAAGGG
This sequence comes from Brassica rapa, assembly GCF_000309985.2. Taxonomy (NCBI): domain Eukaryota; kingdom Viridiplantae; phylum Streptophyta; class Magnoliopsida; order Brassicales; family Brassicaceae; genus Brassica; species Brassica rapa. Next base: position 2,365,214 of record NC_024801.2, on the reverse strand, counting down.
TTTGTTAACCATCATGACATGCCCTTTTCGTCTGAGCTCTGTTTTGACCGTGTTGGAGGTGTCGTGCTTCAAAAGCCAAGCGAACTTCGCTTTGCTGGAGAATCTGTCGAGGTAGTTTAGCTGTTCCTTCCATATATCTGTGGTGAGATCGAGAACTCCGATGTCCACCACTATGACGAACACAGGGTTCCTGATCTCTTGTGTGTTGGAAAGCTCTGCTCTCAGTGATTCAGCGATGGTGTGCTGCGAGTCAAAGCTGTTTTCGCGGCTTCCCGTCTCGAAGAGGTCTCTGATGATCTGTGTCAGCACGTTCCAGTCTGATGCTTCGACTGTTGCAATGCCGTGTTTGCGCAGCCACTTTGATTGAATTGATCTTGCTGTGCTTCCAGACATTGAAAGTAGAACCTGTTCCATTAAAAACCAATAACACATTTAGGCATGGACACATTTAACCTGAATTTCATAATTATCTGAGCAGATTCTATATCTTTGGAATCGGGAAACCTATAACCGAACTGGAACAGAAAATCAAATTGGTACTATAAATTTTAAAATATAGATTATATACCTAAAAATATTAATTATACTGTATTTGGTTTCTAAATATCTTAAATACTATTTATAAATCAAATTGTCCAAAACTCAAATTATCTGAATATTTTTTATTCAAAATATTTGAAAATTTTCTGAATTAGCCAATATTTTTATCTGATTTATCCAATATTTTACCTGAAAACTCCGTATTATCTGACGTTTTTACCCATAATATCCGAAATTACTCAAAAACTAGAACCGAATGAATCTGATTTTTTTGGATATTAGCCGATTCCCGACTTTGGTATCCGAACCAAAACCAAAATAACTGAACCTTTCTTAAATTTCTAGAACCGAAAAACTTAAAACCAAAATACCCGAACCTAAACCAAACCGAACACCCATGCCTTAGTTCACAAACAAAGAAGCTTTAATCTATCATCCATAGGTCATAATCCATGTCTTTACGTACCACAAGACCGTACTGGGAGAACTCTGGCTGGTAGATTTGTTCTGCGTTGTCTGGAATACTCAGAATCAAGTGTAGTCTCATTATAGTCCCTCTCCCATTTTTCTGTACTACTTTGATATCTCCACCCATTTTGTTTACCTGTAAAGTTACAACAAAGCAAAGGTTTCAGATGATTTGCTTGACTCAACAAACTCTAAAGTTCCAGACTAGACTAACCAAGTTTCGCACGATACACAGTCCAAGTCCAGTTCCTCCGTGCCTGTACAAGAACAGTGAGGGTTAAGACCCAAATAAGAACATAGCTTTGCTTAGCCCTGCGGTTTCGGATACTTCGGTTTATTCGGGTCAGATATTATTGGTTTTGGTTATTTCAGTTCGGCAATAATTCCACCGAAGTAAACCGAAAAAGGCTCGGTTCGGTTTTAAAAAAATTATCTGAAGATAACCAATTTTTCTTTCTCTTTTTGCGTTTCGGTTATATTTTAGATTTATTTTTGGTTAAATTCTATTATTTTTGGTTAGGTTATTTCAGATAATCAGTTCTTTTTTTTATTTTTCTAAAACCGAAAACCTAACCGTTTTCAAAATCACAAACTCAAAACCGTAACCGAACTGAAAACCAAAAATTTTGGTTCGGTTCAGCTGGTTCAGTTCAAATCCGCAGGCCTAGTTTTGCTTATACATTTACTGTCTGCACTTTATTGTGATCACTTACGTCCGAGTGGTAGAAGGATCAGCCTGCTCAAAGCTCTCAAACACAGAGTCCCATTTGCTTGGATCTATTCCTGCAGATAAGATTTATATGGAAAATTGATTTTCAGAACCTGGGAGATTGGGAATAAAGAGTACTATAGTTAAGAAACTCAAGTGTCATACCACATCCAGTGTCATCAACCTCAAACCAAAGAACAATTTTGTTCTCGTTCTTACAAGACTTGTGCAAATGATTCCTGTGATGCACCAGCTTTGTTTTCACTGGAGCCCATGGTTTCTTTCTGTCAACAGTTAAGCTCATCTCATCATGTAGAGAACTCACACTGTCGCACCATCCACGGAGAATAATGTGGCCCGCTGCAAAGTATTCATCTTTTTCAGATTAGCAATGCACATCTCTGTCATGAAAGAAAAAACAAGAGAAGATAAAGAGATGGTCACAAAACTTACTTGTTGTAAACTTTATAGAATTGCTTATAAGATTTGCAAAGATCTGAACAAGTCTTGCTGAATCCCCTCGGACTAATGTTGGCATGTCATCTGTGGAAAGAGAAATCATAAACCGGGTTTCATTTCAATGAAGATTAAGTAGTTTAGCTGTCTACAATATAATAACCAGCCGTACCAGAGAGGTCTAGAACAGTCTCTACATTGTGGTTAATACACTGCACTGAGAACATGTCAACAAGTCCTTCTAGTTCTCTTCCCAAATCGAACTCAGCTTCTTCCAGAACAAGTTTTCCAGACTCAACCTATGGCAGAAAAAGAGAAAATCTGAGGTCAGTTTGTAGGAAAAACACATCTGAAACAGATAATGTTTACTCACAGCCTAACTTAAAGATCTGCATATGTAATAATTATATCAAAAGTAAGTTCTGACCTTGCTCAAGTCCAGAATGTTGTTGAGAAGCCGGAGGAGTGCAGTAGAGCACTTCCTGATCTGAGTGACTGTTGCATATTGCTCATTTGAAAGACAATCATCTGATATCAGAATATCCAGCAATCCAATCACAGCAGCCATAGGCGTCCTCAACTCATGGCTAGTATCCAACAAAAAACTCATCTCAGTATTTAGCATTAAGAATGCTAAACAGTCAAAAGAAATCTGACAAACCTCATATTTGCCAAAAACTGGCTTTTATAGTTGCTTGAAGCTTCAGCTCTTCTTCTTGCATCAAGCTGCCTTATCAGCTCTGCTCTTAGTTTCATCTCCTTTGAAACTCCATTTGTGAGGATTAAAATGCAGACACATCCAATAAAGAAGATGCAGACAGAAGCAGATATCAGTATAACCAAAGTCTTGAAGGCTCTTTCATCCACTTTTCCCATTATGAACTTCCTCGGAATAATGACAACACCTATCTGCAAAATGCGTAAAACCGAAAAAGGTTAAACAGTTAGACTTCTTGAAGATTTGAATGCCAATATGCGAAACAACTACAGTGTGGTCCTAATAGTAACAAAAACATATAGATACATAGGTATATATATAAATTTTTGTTACTATTAACTGCGGTGCAGTTTGTTACCATTCATCATAGCGAGAAAACTTACAATTGGAAGTCTCTTGAGATTGAGATAAAATGAATCAAGGTAATACTGTTGGTCACCAAGCCTTGCATTGTCAGCATGAACAACGTCAGGGAGGTGACTACCATAAGTCTTCTCTAACCAATGAGCTCCTGTCTTAATAGCCCACTCCTTCGAATCAACGGCTTTCATCAGCTTAGGCCCTCTTGATGTATTCGTTAGCAGAGGACCATCTGTGGAAGTAGCAAGCAAGTATCCTTCTTGAGATGTCAGATAAATATGCCCACCATGTACTTCCACAAGCTCTCTCATCAACTGCCCCACGCTGTAAAGCGAAGTCGTCACCCCAACAACAGCCACAATGCTCTTGTTCGAAGCATCAAAGACAGGCAAAGCCGCCGAGAGAAGCGGAGAGTCCATGTATTTGCTTACCGTCACATGCCAAGAAGCTTCACCATCAGGCACCTGTGAGATACCCGCAATGTTGATGAGATCATCAGGTGGAATCTGAAGAGGCTTCCCTAGCTTTGCACCTGTGATTGGATCGAGCTGCTGCTGGTACCAAATGGCAGTCATGTTCCCGTGTATCGTCTGGTTGTTCCAGCCGTGGCCCATTGACATTTTTACATCTTCAAGGCCCGTCGTCTCGCTTATGGAATAGTTTTTGAGATCGGAGTAGATGTAGAAGGTGCTGCTGCTTGCTGGATCTCTGTGGAAGGCTTGGACAAAACCGTTTCTGTAGTTTATGGTTATGGCATTTAGAGCTTTGGCACTAGCAAACAGAGCCCATGTCACATCTTTCATTGCTTGATACATCTGATTAAAAAAGTTTTAACAATTAATATAAAAAGCATCTCAAATAAAAACATAGGAACATAAAGAACAGAAAAGGAAACCTCAACAAGTTCTTCTTGAGTGGTTGGCTTGTCATATTTTTTAATGACATATTCAGAGAGCTTGACCTGAGCTGTTGTTAGCTCGGATGTGGTGTTTAAAACGCTCCACATCCTTAAGATTGGACGCTGAAGAAGCTCGTACCTAAGACCAGTTGCTAAGTTTTGAAGCGATTGCTTTGTGTATATCCTTGTGAAGTGCCATGTTAGTATGGTTAAAAGCCCTATTAGAATTGCTAGCATCACCTGCACACACACACACACACACACAACAACTTATAAAGCTTCCACCTTTCTTATCCAAAGATTGATCATAAACAAAACTAAACTAACCATTATAGCGAGGCGAACGACGAAGACACTGTAGTAAGAAGACAAGCAGTGACTGCTTGCGTATTGAAACTGTTCTTGCTCGACATCTCCGCGTATGATCCTTGTCTCTCTTGGCGACTCTGGGTTACTTCTCCAAGGGGTAACCCATTCAGTCATATTATCGAACAGTTTAGTGATCTTCTTCTTCCTTGGACCCATTGGAGAATCAGGAAGACTCTCAATACTCACTGAGAAGCTATCTCTTTGCATCTTTAATTCTGCTCAGAAACGAAGACACATGTTGGGGTCTTTGTTGTTGTTGTTGTTGTTGGGTGTTTTTTTTTATTTAGTGGAAAGCTAATGCCTTTACTGCTTCTTGTGTCACTCCCCACTCTTAGATCAATACCAACCCAAAAAGAAAATTAATATTTTAGTAATAAAATTAGAAACCCATGAAGCAAAAATGGTAAAGCTTCAGACTTTTGTAGAAGAGAGAAGCAGAGACTGGAGAATTGAGAAGCAAGACAGTGTTCTTATTTATATATACAGAGAATAAACAGAAAGATGAAATCTTTTGTTCTCCTTTTTTAACGAAATCAAATAAACGAAAAAGCAAAGATCTTCGAATTTTGGCCAGTGGGAATGTGTAGAAGGTAATACAGATTATATTTGGCTTCTTCAGGTCCACAGTCCACAGACACTACAGAGGATGTACGGAGTGATGGAATTTTCCAAGTTTTAGTATTGTTTTCTAATAATAACTAGGTGTTTTGCCCGCCATGCGGACTTAAACATTTTCATAAATTTTTGAAAATTTCTTTGTACACCTATATTCATTATACTAAAATAAATTTTAAAATAATTCAGTATTCTATATTTAATTATATAAGTTATGTTTTTTAACTTTTTACTAAAAGACTTTTTCAGATAACAATAAATATATATATATATATATATTATCTTTTTTTAATTATATTTTTAGATTTTGGATAATGCACTATTCTATTTTTAACTATATAATTAAAAATTTTATTTGATTAATATTTAGTTATATAATTATGTTTTTAACTTTTCACTAAAAGACTTTTTCAGATAACAATACAAGATATATAGAAATTATCTCTTTTTTAAATTATATTTTCAGATTTTAGATCATTCTTACTATTATTAATTTTAATCAATTATCTAATCAAATAAATTAAAATTTCGTTTTTATTTTTTAATTTATTTATATATTTTATTTATTAAGGGTATAAACGATATTAACCACTCTAACTTTTAACATGATAGCTCGATTTCAAAAATTTACTTCGCAAATAATAGTATAATTTTAAAAAGAAAGAAATAAATTATTAACAGACCTAACTTTGGGTTTCTATTTTATTTTACAGAATATAATTCATTTAGCTTTGAGTTGTCTCTCTCTCAGAAGGTTTTACAGATTTGAGTGTTTGTGATTTGCTGTTTAGGGTTTTGTCTTTTGCTTATAGGATAACAGAATATGTACTTTACTAACTTTTTAATGATAATTACACCATCCATTTTTCAAAGAGTGTTGCTTTCCTTCCATCACGGACAATGCAACGGAGATAAGTGTGGAGCTGCTCTCTCAACCCTAGCATGCTCCGGACAGTTTTGGAGAACCTTGGCAAGTCGTTAACTAGCCATATACTTCTGTCCCCGAACCGATTACTTTTCACCCAAGGAACCCATAAGGAGCCCGAGGCAGTGAAAAAGAGCCAAACTCTCTTCAACCTAAACACCATCTCGAAATCCTCAAGCCTTCTAAGGCCAAGACCTCCCTCCTTCTTCGGATGACATATATCCGCCCAAGAAGCTCTTGCACCAATCGCTGAAGAGGTACTATTTTTCCATAGGAAACCAGAGAAGAGCGAGTCCACTTTTGTGTAGAACCATTTCGACAGAACGAAAACAGAGCTCCAAAAGTTCACCATACCATATATAACCGAGGATACCATCTTAACCTTACCAGCAAAAGATAAAAACTTAACAGTCCATGAATGAAGTTTGGAGGTAATACGATCCAGGAATGGTTGCAAAGTCGCTGCAGAGATTCTTTTAGGACTTAATGGCAAGCCTAAATATCTTGTTGGGAATTCACCGCGCCTGAAACCAGAAAGAGCACTCAGGTCTGAAGCTTGAATTGATGAATATCCCCCCTAGAAGATCTCTGTTTTTGACTCGTTAGTATCAAGCCCAGACCACTCTTTGAAGTTGCACAATACATTCTTTATACCAGCCGTAGAATCACGGGAGCCATCGGAGAAGACTAAGAGATCATCCGCAAACAATAAGTGAGTGATCTTTGGAGATGCGCAGAGCGGATGAAGAGAGAAGGCACCATCGTTTCAGCTTTGTTCAATAGTAGAGATAGAACTTCCATCAGCATGATAAACAAATAGGGAGAAATAGAATCACCCTGCCGAAGTCCCTTCTTACCCTGAAAAAGCCCAGCCAGCTCACCATTTATAGCAACAGAAAATCTGGGAGAAGAAATGCTCTCACTGATCCAAGCAACAAACATGGAAGGAAACTGCTGCGCTTCTAGAACCTTGATCACAAAATCCCAACAGACAGTATCAAAAGCTTTGCGGATGTCTACCTTCAGCATAGCACTTTTGAGGCATGATGATTTATTGTAATCCTTAATGAGCTCAGATGCAAAAAGAACATTTTCTCCTAGACTGCGATCTTTCAAGAAAGCCGCTTGGTTCGGACTTACACAATTCGAGAGTATAGGTTTAAGGCGATTGGCTATGATTTTTTAGATGAGCTTGTAGACAATATTGCAGCAACTGATAGGTCTGTAGTCACCAAGAGAGCAGGCCTGAGCTTTCTTAGGAATTAAAGCAATGGCAGTAGTGTTCATGTCTTTAAGAAGGCGACCATTCTTGAAAAACTCGCGTACTGCATTGATAATATCCACCCCCACAATATCCCAAGAAGCTCGAATAAACTCCACCGAGTAACCATCTGGCCCCGGATTTTTGTTCAGTGGCATAGAGAATAAAGTACCTTTAATCTCAGCTGCTGTTACTTCTCGCTTAAGATAGTTTTGTTGAAGCTCTGTGCAACGAAAAGGTAGCAGGTTCCTAAGCTCCTCAGACGTAGCCGATGAGACCGGAAGATCAGTAGAACCAAGAATCCCTTTAAAGTAGTCTGCGGCGTGAGCTTTTATTTCCTCCACTCCATAGATCGAGTTATCGTTGGCATCCTTAAGAAAGTGAATATGGTTCCTTGAAGCGTGGTGAGTAACCATACTGTGATAGAAGGGGGTATTGTGATCTCCAACATTAGCCCAGCGAACTCTAGACCTCTGTTTATAGTATTTTTCATCCGCCTTGAGCAGAGTATTCAGCTTATCTCGCTCCAGGTGCTCTTCACGGGCCGTAGCCCCATCAGGTAAGGTGAGCAAACGCCTTTGAAGCTCATCCACTTTCTCTTTCTGCGCCTTGACTCTTTGCGAAATACCACTAAAATGGCGCTTGTTAAGGCGACGTAGCGGCCTCTTAAGCAGCTTCATTGATCGAACCAGTTTGTATTGATCTGTACCAGTAATCTGCCCACAGTTCCAAGCTTCAGTAACCGTCTCAGCGTATTCCGGGTGGTCTATAACATGATGGAAGAATTTAAACGGTTTGATTATCTGTCTCCTCAAAGCTGGCATACGAAAGAAGCAAGGCGCGTGGTCTGACTGAGAAGGATCTAAGAAGTCCGCAAAGGAGTCAGGAAAAGATGAAGACCAAGGTTTGTTTATGAAGGCGTGATCAATCTTCGTGGATATTGGATTGTTATCTTGGCAGTTTCTCCACGTAAACGGTAAACCTTTAGCATGCGCTTCAAAAAGCTGAGCATCTTGTAATCCAATATTTGCTTCATCCATACCGGAGTCATCAGTGTGAGCAACCAGGTGATTCGAGTGATGTGAAGATCGCAGCATCTGATTGAAGTCTCCTAGAACACACCAAGGATGGACTGAAACCGGAGTTGTGGCCTGCAGGTCAGCAAGATGAACCCATAGACTTCCCCTTTCCTCTACCAAGTTGAAACCATACACAAACGTGACAGTAAAGGAGACGTTTTTCAGACAAGATGTTAATCCCGCACGTGACTGATTGAGCTGAAGCCTTATAAACAACTAGAGTAACCCTCGGATCCCATACAACTACAATACGTCCAGAATCGTTATTTCCATAATTCCCAAAATAATTCCACCCCCTCGGAATTGCTTGCAAAATTCTCTCTTTATTATTCTCCAAAATGTGAGTCTCCAAAAAAGCTCCAAAATAAGGCCTATGGATGTTAATCCAATCTTTGGTCATAGTGTGGCGTCTATCACTATTCAGCCCACAAACATTCCACGCAAAAAAATACATATCTATAGATTTAGTTGTGGACCGACCTTGGTCCTTTAATTCTCCTCTTCGGAAGCTCAGGGCCTGTCTCGCTCAGGATTCCCCTCAATGCTACGGTTGCGCAAGCTGTACACAATGGTCACTGGAACCTACCTCCTGCTAGATCTGATTACGCAGAGACGCTACAAATTGTTTTATCAACAACTGAAGTTCCAAGTCAATCCAAAGGCAATGATGTCTATCTATGGCGAGCTCGGTCTGGTGGTTTTGGTGCGTCTTTCTCTTCTCCGGCTACGTGGGAGAGGCTTCGTACTCCTAAGCCGCAAGTCCAATGGCACTCAGCGGTGTGGTTTAAGGAGGAGATACCCCGGTGTTCCTTTATCACTTGGACTGCCATTCTTGGTAGACTCCCAACTCGAGACAGATTGATCTCCTGGGGACTTTCTCTTCTTCCAGGTTGTGTTTTATGTTCGAATGCTATTGAATCTCACTCCCATCTTTTCTTTGAGTGCTCGTTTGCTGCTGTTGCTTGGAATCGTTTCGTGGCAGGTTTTTGGCGTCTCCTCCTCCTTCTGTCGCAGCAGTGGTGGATCTCTGTCGTCAGCTTCAAGGTCCGCATGCATCTAGGGTTGCAGTGGTGATGAAGCTTCTCAATCAAGTCATTATCTACAACCTATGGCGTGAACGGAATGCCTGCATATTCAGAGACGTATCGATGACTCAGGAGGCATTCTACAAGGTGGTGGATCGCGGCATGAAGGATCGGTTGCTGTCTCTCCCGTCGGTCTCTGCTTCCTCTCCCTCGCTTCTCGAATTGTACTTTTGGTTTGTCTCCCCCTATAGTTAATTCCCTCTCGGTGTTGTTATTGATGTTGTTGTTGCATCGCCTCGCTACTCTTTCTTCTCTTCACTCCTTTTTTTCTCTTTTTGTAATAAGTTGTGTCTCTTCACAACATTGTAAAACTCAGAAAATGGTTATAAATCTTAACATTTAGACCAAACAAAAAAAAAAAAGAGTGTTGCTTTGATTTTCATACAAATTACAAAAATGATTGAAGTTTATTTATGTTTTTAATAATTATATTTGTTTAACCAATAGTGTCTAAGATAAATAAAATTATGTATATGTTTAATGCATTTTTTTTACATTATTATTAGGATTAAATATTTAGAAAAATGTATTGAAAATCTAAAACTGACATTCTTAACCTAAAAAATAAGAAAAAGTGTCAAAATAACTCACATTATGAAAGACGTACATAAATTTGATTTAAATTTTCCGTGTATATATAGCTTTTAAAGAAAATTATTATACAAATAAAAAAATTAAATTCTCTAGGATCAATACTATTAAAAGGGAAGAATTTTTTAAAAATTTACTTATGAAAAGTTACTGCATCCTTTCATTTTTTAGTCCAACCTATAACATATAACCAAATTATAACTAACCTCTATTATAGCAACCAAATAAATTAATCTAACATCCAACATTTTAATAAAACTTATAATTCTTTATTAACCTTTTAAATATGACATACGTTTTGTTACAGGTTCTAAAACGCACCCAGTTTGCCGATTACGAGACGGTGATCAGAGATTCACCGTAGCGAAGAGAAGCTGATATGAAGGTTAATCTGGTGTGACATGTTTCTTCCCCATTGGTGGCAGAATTGGAAAACTCGACAAGTAATAACTCAAAACCGAGTCAGTCCAATCTCAAAAATTTAGCTTACGGCTCTTAATCTCACACCTGCCAATGGATTATCAAATTATGGCGTCTACGATTCATTTCAAACAGCAGAAGAAAAGGCTGGGTTGAAGAACTTCGCGGTGGGTCTGCAAAAATGTCTAATCCTAAAAATTGATTGAGGAAGTTGAAGACATATTTACTACTTTGCCATTCCTTAAAAAAAAATTAAAACACAAACAAAGGTTACACCATAGAGCAACTCGGGCAATTAAACATAATATATACTCTCTATCCACTGTCCCACATTGATTGATTTGTACGCATATGTAATTATATAGTGATTAATCTTTAGACATGTAGATATTGAAAACATGTAATATAATTTCAAAAAATGCTTGAAATCGTGATTGTATATTCTTATCATGTACTTAATTTGTAACAACTAAAATATCAAAATATTTCAATCCTATTTTCCCGATTTTTTTTAAAGAATATATCTTATTTTAAAGGCATCTAAATTTAAAACAAATCAAAAATTGAATATTCTTATATTTTTACCTTACTTTAAAAACCAAGATATATCATACATTATTATACAATATTATAAACAAAAAAGAATATAATATAGATATGCTATTTAAATCCACTAAATTTCTTAAATTTATATTTCAAAAATTATTTTAAATTTACTATATATCATACATCATATTATACTCTTCTAAATATTTACAAAATCAAATTTAATAGAAACAATTTAGCAAACCATCTGTTAATAACAAAATTATATATTTTATGTATAACTATTTTTATAAAAGAATTTATAGTAAAATTTTCTATTTAAATTAAGTTTAAAAACTATTAAAAACTTTTACAAATCTATACTATTAAATTAGCCAAAAATCTCCTAAGTAAATCCTAAGTCTCAGTGGCTCAACAAATGTACTTCTTATAAAATGCACACAAAAAATAAAATGAGAGAGCAGGTTTGGGCATTCGGGTCTTCAGGTCAATATCGATTTTTTTTGAGTCTGGGCTATTAAGGTCCTAAACGTTTGGACATAACTATATATTTGAAACTTTTGTGTTCGTGTTCAGTTCGGGTTTTTGGGTTCAATTCGGGGAGATCCATAATTGAAATACCTATAATTTATAATAGTAAAACCTATATAAAATATTCAAATATACTTAATATACACAAAAAATTTCAGGTACTTTGAATATCCGATCGGGTTTCGGGTATGACATGGACTCAAACACAGACACGCACGTTCAAAAAAAAAATATAATATGTATTTTGCTCTGGACCCAGGCCCAAATCATACTTATTCTCGAATCCATTTCGGTTTGGTTTTCCAGGTTTGGTAACATGTCTAAGCGTAAGAGTTACATAAGAGTGTACGTACAAAATTTTAAATAAATTAATTTGTAAATTATATAATTTTAAACAATTTTTATATATAATAAAACTCTATATAACATAATAATATACAATAATTCTAAAATACTAATTCACAAACTTTGTTTTATAATTCAGAAAAAAAACCAGCGTTTTCGAAGCGCAGATCAAAATCTAATAATTCTTTTTAAATTTTTATCACAAAAATAGTACTCAATGAAAAAATAACCAAAATAAGTTTTATTAAAGGGTAAGGGGTGGGGTTTTGGGGATATGGTTTCAAATTTAAAAAAAAAAAATAAATAAATTTTCAAAATTAAAAAAAAAAACTATTTTGGTCATTTTTTTTATTGAGCGCTATTTTTGTGAAAAACAGAAAATTGCCCATTAAAAAAAATTAAAAATACTATTCCAGCTCGGTTCCCTCTAATCAATTCAGTTCTAACTTTTAAATTCAAACTAAAAAAATTCGGTTGCTTTTATTGGTTCAGTATTGTTCAATTTGTCTTTGACTTGATTTTTATTGTTTGTTCAATTTATCCCTATAATTTTCTCTTATAGCTCAAATATTTTCCAATGCTGAAACTTTCATTGACAAAAGAGAAAGGTTAAACTTTCATTGGTGGTAAAAAAGAAAAAAAAATTGTCATCATATCACGGCGATAATTAGTTTTGACCAAAGTTTAGCAAGAATATCTTGGAGCTTCATGATCAAGTAACAAATCTATAAAGCATAGTCGGTGTTAAAGGTAAAAAAAGAATTATCAATGAATTAGTAAACGACCCGTGAACTTGAACTTGGTAAAAAAAGAATTATCAATGAATTAGTAAACGACCCGTGAACTTGGTAAAAAAGTAACAAATTCATTGATAATTCTTTTTTAATGATTAAATTAAAGGATATTTAGGTGTTTTTTGTAAGTCATTGTATTTTTTAAAAAATTACAATGAAAGATTGTGAAGAAATTCTTCTCAATATATCTTAAGTTCAAATCTGAAAGGTTGTGAAGGATTTCTCTTAAATCTAGTGGATGTATGTATATTCTTTGATCATTATGTTTAGGATTTAAATCCGCACTATGGAAGCTTATATCTAAAGCCCTATATTTTTTTTAACATATTCTGATATTCATGTTAACAAAAAGAATTTGAAGTCATATATTATATTTAAATATCACAAAAAATATACAATTAACTCATCTAGATAACAACAAAAATGTATGGTTTCCAGATATAATATGGTATTAGAATTTTCGTGTGTTGTTTGTGATGAAAGCAAGATGCAAATCTAGCTTTAGCATCAAATCAATCACAAATGAGACCAAAATCCAAAGAAAAAGATTTGAAAATCTAGAGAAAATCTCAAAAGGGGCTGATCAGAAGACTTAGGTGAATGGTAATGATGTGTGCTTAAAAAAAGAAATGTGCATGCATGGTTACTAAAACTTGTAACCCTTTGAATCTTCAAAGTTTCACACGCATTTCATATACGGATATGTATAGTTGTGATTTAATATAATCTTTTGATTAACATAGTGTGCTCTTTGGTCATTAGTGGTTGTGGAGCAAAAGCCACAAAGGGCAAGTTGATCTTAAATAATCAACACATCACACATGGGTTATCTCTACAGCTTTTAAATAGTGATATACATATTATTTAGTTATGTATCATCATGTGCTAAACAATCTAGTAAGTTGAAAATACAAATGATAAATCTTTGGTACGAAGAGTTATTAGCCACTAAAGTGTGAATTAATGACACCATGCCTTACTAAAATAAACATATATTTCGTAGTTTTCTTATAAATATGGTCTATTTAGACGACGGTCTACCTCATGTGGTTGACCTATTTTGTAAAACACTGTAAATATCGCGCTGTAAGCTTAAAATATCAATCCTGAAGGAAGAAAACTCGTCCAAGCTAATATGATTCCAAAACAATAGACTAGACTATTAACTGAAGACGTTTTATTGGCAATGATACTAGTGGTAGGTTCCAACAAAGGATGACCAATAGAACGTAAATGTTTAAACATAGACGTATCTAGTTTATTTACATATAACTTGAATATTCTTGCATCCTTTCATCAGGTCTTCTACCTTATTTTCAACCTTCTTTGCTGGAGAACTTATGGTAGACAATGCTGGAATTGATATATTTGAAGCACTACAAGAAAACATAAACGTAACGACGACCGAATTCGTGGTTATTTCGTCGTAACTAACCCTTTACGACGAAATAACCATGAAAGTCAATTTGTTGTCAGAGCACATTTCCTCGGTAATTCGTCGTAAGGTTACAAGAAAACTTTCATCGTAAAGAAGAGACTAATATTTCGTCGTACAATACACGTAAGGTACCGATTGTACTTTCCTCATAAAGTCCACGCTCCGTTTCGTTGAAAAAGACATGTAAACTTTACGACGAATCTGTGTGTCTTCCGTAGTAAATTCCAAGTAAACTTTAACGAAGAATTTACGTAGTTTTCCTCGTAAATGACTCACTAAATTTACCATCTGAAAAAAAATTAATTGTATTATTAACCATTTGAAAAAAAAATATATATATATTATTAACATTTTAAATTCATCATCCTATTTAATCAACAAATTCTAAAAACTTATCTAAAACTTCCCTACACTAAACCACCTAATCAACCTTAATCATCCTAAACTAACCACCTAAGCTAAACTAGAGAGAAGGTAGAGAGAAGTACCTTTCTTGGCGAAGGGGAGGGAGTGCCTACGAAATAAGAAGTGAGATGGTTCAGGTATATATAGGGAAATAGATTTTGTCGTAAATTCCCCGTGAGTTTACGAGGAATTAACTAGGACCGCGTTTTCATTTTTAAATTTCGTCGTAAACTCCTCGAGAATTTAAGAGGAATTAGCTAGGCCCACTTTTTTATTTTACGAGGAATTAACTAGGCCCTCTCTTTTTTTAACCACGATGATTTTAAGACAAAATGTTTAACGTGGAATTAACCAGTCCCGCGTTTTTTTTTACGAGTGGTTTAAGAACGATTTCTTAGTATCATATTTCTCTTTTACGAGGAAATAACGAGGATTTATTCCGAATCCCTAAAACCCGAAACCTCAAACCCCAAGTTCCTTAACTTATAAACTCTATCTCTACTTTCTAAACCCTCAATCCACAAATCCTTTAATATTTTGCCTAACCCCAAAATCAGTATTAATCTAATTTTCATAATTAAACAAACTAAACACATGCAATAAGTCTGAAAGTCATCATTTGATTTATATAAAAAAAATTACATCATCATTCGGATACATCATTGACATTTTCATCATCACTAGAAACATCATCATTTTCATTAAACTCTTCTTCAACAGCTTCGTCCGTGGAATCGTCCAGAAGATTTTCGTATTCACGATTATGCGGATCAATGAGAAGGATATCATCAATTTGTTGTTCATGTTCCTAGACTTCATTGATGTGTTATTCTTGCAAAGGTGGTTCTTCTCCAGCGATTATTCGTCCACGAGGTGTTACTTTGATAACAAATAACCAATTTATTTCCGAGTCTTTCATCCGAGGGTATGGAAATTTTTGAAATTGGTAGGTGACATTTTACTAGGAATTTATGAGGAAACATAGTTGGTAAGCCCCAACCAAAAATACGTCTACAACTAAAAAGTAGGTGGAAACGATATTTCATCGCTAGAAAAACGTACAACATTTCGTCGTAAAATACACGCTAAATTTACGTCTACTTTATGAATAAAATCATTTATTACGTAAAATGCTCTGTAAGTTACTTTGTTTTTACGACGAAACTTTATTATCATTATTTTACGATGAACTGACGTTGACTTTTATGCTCCTTGTAAACTACTTGTATAGTAGACGTAAATTTACGAGTCTTCTTTTACCCTCATTAATTTTCGTAGTTAAGATGAGGTTTTCTTGTAGTGAAGGGTCAACTCTCTTAAGACAAGTTAATTTTAAATGGTTTGAGCATTCTACAAGATGTATTGGCATTCGGACGCAGAGCCACTAAACATTCCAAAAGATATTGTGATCAGGTTTTCTACACAAACTAATTACATTATACTAATTAGCATCATGTTTTTTTTGAAACAACTAATTATATCATACATTACTCATTTACTCTGTTTCAAAAAAGAGTTACTTTAAGATTATTTATTTTGTTTCAAAAAAGTGTCATTTTATATTTAAATGCAACTTTACATATTTAATATTTTTTTACCATTTAGAATAACCAAGCAATATCACATTTAAATGGTATGATATAATTAGTTGTTTAAATATCACATTTAAATGGTATGATACCATTTAGAATAACCAAGCAAAATGCCATTACATTTTCTTTTCTATCTTTTTAGAAAATGATTCTTTTACCTTATCATCCTCATTTTCACCAAGTATTTACAATTTTGCAATTGCCATCAATATACTAACCACCATGAACAACAAATTTGAAACTCTTAATGCACCAAAGTTTCGATGTTTACTCTTCATATCTTATTACTTATGCACACAAATCACATCTCTTTCACTCTCTCTTCAAATTCATCCAAAAAACTAAGATTTTGATTCTAAGTTTTGTAAGGTTCATAGAGACATTGAATCTCATTAACGACTTGGTAGCTTTTGTAGTGAAGTTTTATGTGCTCGGAGAAGCAAAGCAAGCAATATCACAGGCTCAAGGTATGAAATCATGTTTTTTCTCAGATCTGTTCGCGAAGAGTTCGGCAAAACTCAAAAGACTTTCAGAAGACTTCGAGAAGACTTTCAGAAGACTTTCAAAACTAACCTAGAAGTCTTCTAACTTTCCTTTATTAAGGCAAAAAAAACCCAAAAATCCCAGAGAAGACTTCTCGAGAAGTCTTCTTGGATAAATAGGTTAGTTTTGCAATTGACCAAAGTTTTTCAGAAATTTGACTTTTTATAGAAGACTTCTCGGGAAAAAAATACTATAGAAGTCTTCTGAAAGTTTTTCCGAATTCTTCTCACTGTCGCAAGAAGTCTGCATGGGTCACTTTTCCAATTGAAAAATAATAGTGAAACATTTAATATTAATGAGACTTCTCAAATTTTATTCCGTGTTTTGGTCAAACCGTTGGCTATGAGAGAAGAATTCTATAGTCAATTGCAAAAGTCCAATATAGTCAATTGCAAAAGTATTTCAGGTAGACTTCTTGCAACATTGAGAAGACTTTCAGAAATTTTCTATAGAAGTCCTCTCTGGTCTTCTATAAAAAGTCAAGTTTTTGACAAATTTCTATCAATTGCAAAACTTACATGTTTATCAGCATTTTCAAAAAAAAAAATCAAATTCAAAATTAAGTCAATATTTTCAAAGGAAGACTTCTCAAGATGTCTTCTGTAGAGTAGACTTCTTAAGAAGTCTTACTTCGTAAATTTGCAATTGCAAAAATGATCTAAATAGAAGATTTCTTAAGAAGTCTTCTACATCAATGTTTAATAAAATTTCATTTTCTTTACAATTAAAATGACTTTTTAATGTTTTCTTATTAATTCATGTGTATTAGTCAATATTGGGGCTCCTGGATGAAATTCATAACTTAATTAGTGATAATTATAAGATTTCAAATATTTATGTGTACTATGTTGCTAGCTAATCCAAGAATACTTCTACGTTAGATTTTCAAGAGTGTTAAGTAACTTCAAGGTATGATTTTAAATTTCAAAAGTCTTAAGTAACTTCAAAAATATCAAGTCATGTGGTTTAATGTGTCTTTTTAGATTATAAGGTATAATTTTTAACTTACATGAGATTTAAAATTTCAATTTTCACTTAAAATTCAAGTTTGATCTTTTGTGAATTGACTAAGTTTTCTTGTGAAATATTCTCTCTTAGTTATAGTAAATTCCACTAAGTTTTTGTGTTGTTGTGTTTTGTTATGAGTGGGTAGAATGGTTAAAATAATTCTTGGTATATTATATCAATAACTTCAATAATGTCAAGTACTTTGGGAAAAACATGAACATATATACCAAATTCTTTTGCTTAACATCTCTTCAAGTTTACAAGAGAATTCACAACTAAAATAGTACACATACAAATCATAAAACAGAGCATAAACAAAACTATTATACATGGAGCTAAATATTATTCCTCAACATAGATAAGCTTGGACTCCACTTGACATCATTCCTTTGTACCACTTTGGGCAGAAGACTTCAGAAGACTTCCCGAAGACTTTGTGGAAAGTCTTCTAGCATAAAATACATTGGAAAACTACCCAGGAAGTCTTCCGAGAGTCTTCCAAAAGTCTTTTAAGAGTCTTCTGAGGAGTCTGCTAAGTCTGACTCAGATCTGAAAAAAATATTCATTTCAAAAGCATTCAAATGGCTTCAAAACAGAGAAAACTTCACAAATAAATTATTTATGCTTAAATAATAGCCAAAACAATCAAATTAGATTGAATCTATATTTTCTTAGAATCTAATATATAAACACACACAAAATACATATCCAAAATTTGTATCACTTTGGGTAGAGACTTCGGAAGACTTCCTGAAGTCTTTGTGGGAAGTCTTCTAGCATAAAATGCATTAGAATACTGGCCTAAAGTATTCCGAGAAGTCTTCCGAGAGTCTTCTGAGAAGTATTTCAAAGTCTATCTCAAATCTGAAAAACCTGCAAATTTAAAAATACTGAAATGACTTCAAAACATAGAAAAACTTCAAAAACATATAATTTTATGCTTAAATAAAAAAAAAAAAAACAGTCACAATAACTTGAATATCTATAACATTTTAGAATCTAATATATAAAACACACAATAATACAAATCCAAAATTTATAAATCTACATTTGAATGAGTGAAAGATGAGAACCATGTAATGAAAAATCTGCAAAAAAAAAAAGGATAAATTAGTGAGAAGACATAAGAAAAAAATGAGAAATGGATCTAAGTTTGGTGTTTTGATGTTCAAAGAGATTAGAGAGAGGTTTGAGAGTTTTAGAGTGAGAAATATTATATTTTTGTTGCAGCCATTTGAGAGGAAGAAAGAGAATGTGTAAATTTTCTGTATATATGGAGATAAAAATTCCAATTACGTTCAATATTTTTTATACAGAAGATTCCTTGGAAAGTCTTCTAAGAGAAGACTTCTGGAAGATTTCTTGAAGACTTCGCCTTAGGCGGGAAACCTAAATTCTACTAAAATGTAGGCATGAATATGTCAGAAGACTTTTTGGGAAGTCTTCTGGAAAACTTCTAGAAGTTTTTCAAACAAAAACCTAATCAAATAACTAACTAAATAGCAAAAAAACAATTCATTAAACTTAATATCAACTTATAAAGTGTTTAATATACACAAAACTAAACACATGTAGGTTAAATGTTTTTTAAAAAGTCAAGATTTTAAAATCAAACCCTAAATACAAACAATACTATTACATATGTTACTAAACCCTAAACCAAAGTCTTCTAGGCGTCTTCTAGACCCATCTATAATCAAATAACTAAGCAAAATCACTTTTTTAAACTTAAAAGAAACCTAAAAAGTGTTTAAATCAAGTAATTAGATAGTCACTAAACAAATATATGTCAAACTAAAAAAAGATTAAAAAGATATTGTTTCAAAATCTAACACTAAAAATACCAACAATACTATAACATATGTTACCAAACCCTAAACCGAAGGCTATCATGACTCAGTCTACATCAATTCATATATGTTAAAAATAAATTAATTTTAGTAAAACTAAATCTCCATCATTTAGAAATGTTTATTAATACATGATTTCATTTTTTCTATTTCAAAATATTTTTTATAAAATTTATTAACTACTTTTAAGATCTAATACATGAGAAGACTTTCCCTTGAAGACTTTGATTTAGGCGGAAAACCTAAATTCTTCTAAAATTTAGTTGGGAACCCTAAATTCTACTAAAATTTAGGCGAAAACCCTAATTCTATTAAAATTTAGGTGGGATATGTCAGAAGACTTCTTGGAAAGTGTTTAAATCAAATTATTAGATAGTTATTAAACACATATAGGTCAAAATTAAAAAAGAAGATTTCAAAATATAACCCTAAATATACCAACAATATTATAACATATGTTACTAACTCTAAACCAAAGACTATCATGAGTTAATTTACTTTTACTCATCTATGTTGAAAATAATTCAATTTTAGTTTAACTAAATTTAAATCAATTATAAATGTTTACTATTACATGATTTCAATTTTTTCCCATCAAAATAATTTTTATAAAAAAATTAAAATAATTTTAAGATCTACTGAACGAGAAGACTTACAAATTAAGAAGTCTTATTTGACAAGACTTTTCACGCGGATGGTTATAATGGTAAAACTCAATACATGTTTTTTGTTTAGTCATAAGAGCATCCCCATTAGAGGATGTAAAGAGAGGCTCACACAGGTTCCAAGAAAAAAAATTAATATAATAACCTGTTTTTTATGAACCTGTATCACTTGAGCTCGCTGGGATGAACATGTATCAACACTGTTCGCGGACCCTACTGACACGTGGCGGTCCGCGATTGGTTGGTTTATTAATTTTTTTAAAAAAAAAATATCAAATGAAAAAAAATTATAATAATCAAAAGTGGATTTTGGGAATCGAGATTCTGGGAGTTCACCAATGGGGATGCTCTAAGGGGGTTGTTGTAATTTCACTAGTTTTTTGGATTAATTTTGCATTTGATTGAATTTGGGGTACATTTTTGTATTCAAAATTAAATTTTGAATCATTTTTGGTAATATTCCCAATAGTAGTACTATACAAAATAAATTGTTTTTTGTCAAAAATGCCACAGTTACATTTTTGTTTTGACGACTGTGACAATTGTGACATTTTATTTTAAAGAAAAAATCGTCACAATTTCATTTCACGAAGTTTTTTTATGCTTAGTTTACAAAAAAAAAAAAAAAAGTTTTTTTATGCTTTGATAAAAGCCTTGCCAAGAATGAAACGATCAGTTAAGGCTTCTTAAAAGTCTACGAAACGTGCCCGAGTGTGTATAATGTATATATTGTGATATTTGTTTTTTCTTTGGGCGGCCGGAGGAAGTGTGATATTTTTTTTATAAATACATCAACCAAATTTTGTATACATTATTTGAGAAGATAATATGAATATATCACTTAAGAGGGTTTCGCATTAGTTAGGGTTTTGCAATGAATCATTAGTTAGGGGCACATGATAAATGTCCATCCTCTAAAAATAAGACTGAAATATTCAGGTGGTAACTAAAGTTTTCGTGAGATAATGTGTGTAATTTTATTGTAAGAATAATCCTAATAACCATTTATCAACACACTTGGTATTGATTTTACCGGAAAAAAAAAAGAGCATACTTGGTATTGTAAATTTGTAATGTGTACGTTTAATAGAGTCCACGTAAGTAAACACCACACTTTCCTTACTATTTTTCTTTTTTTAATTTTGGTTGGCTGATACTCCATACCGCTTCTTACTGCTACACCAAATGCTTCCTTAAATAAATTATCTTCTACTTTTAATTGCTTTCATTGCATCACTACATTGTATATAGTACTAAACAAATACTTATCAAAATAAATTATGGAAATATTAGGTCAAAAACTTGATACGCATTTTAAATTTGAAACTAGTAAGACAATCGTAATTATTATATAACGGTGTGGACGAAATAATTATGAAAACAAAAATAAGAAAAGAATTGATAAACATCTTTAAACAGTAGCTCGACTACGACTAGTTACGAAAACCCCCACGAGAGAGTTGGACAAGAAAATAAAGTGCAGATGCCGTAAGAATATATATCTCATATACAACTAGTTTTAAGATATAAAATTTTATACAGATAATATAATAAGAGGATAAGATTAAGTGGTACAAAGCACTTAGTAACCATTGGTGGTTTTGACACTTAGAGGGCATTTGATTCGATTTTTTTCTTTCATAACCTTTATTTTGTTATTTCAAATGTTCATGTGGACCAATCTAACCTATGTGTACGGGTGTATCTATATAATTTTTTATTTTCCTTAATTTCAAAACAGATTCTAGAAGTAGACCTGGGTCAATCTCTCCCTTTGTTTCTTGAATCAGATGCGAATGTCTTAAGATTTTCTGAATAATAGTTTTAGCTTCTTTTTCTTACACTTTTGATTTCGTTGTTTCCATATTTGGATGACAGTTGTAGCATTTCGAAAATAAATTGTTAGGTACTTATCATATAAAAACGGTACTACAGCATCTGAAAACTAAAGCATATATCAGCATCTATGCGATTCTATCGACTAGTTTTTTCTTCTTCTTTTTGATTGGTCAACTTCCCTTTAATGAGAAAAAGAATTGTGGACCCTAAAATCCATATCCAAAATTTTAGGTGTTTATAAGTAAAAAAAAAATATAATAGAGAAAATTACTCAATTAGTATTAAACAATAACATAATAATGAAAAGGTAAATTCTCTACATGAAGAAACAATAACATATATTGTAGTCACGTCCAAATGAACATGTCTATAATTAGTCCACTATAATGTGGATATGATCCGCCCATGGACAACACACCATTTGACATCCCTATTAACAAGTAAATAGCAGGCTCAAAGAACTTGAACTAGCTACACGTGATCTTGTTAGATCGATATCGTGTTCTTCATCAAATGCGGAGACGACGTGAAAAAGTGACGTATATTCCTTGAGCTGTGTAAATAAACATTGTTTATTAATACAGGTTACGATAATTAAAAATGTAGTGTTTATGGTCTTGACTGTTCGAGCTCTCGTTACCGAAAAGTTCTAAATCCTCGTGAAGATAGCTTCTTCGTCCTTTTACAGAATTTGATCTCCGTCACCAAGCCGCAACGTCCGTGGTTTGTTACACGTGAAGTCTTGTTTGACTCCCTCCTTTTCAGGAATATGAAGACCGTTTAATATCTTTGACGTGGAGATATTATCATCTTTGACTTATATGATCTTAGATATGTCATTCACGTGTGGGTTAAATGGCACTTATCCATTAAATCTCATATACTATTGTTCACAGTCGGTGTTACTTCATATATGTACATTGTGAGGAAAGAGTTTGGTTACGCGTAAGATTGAGCCTAAAGGGGTGTCTTGGAACAAGTTCTTAGCGGTAGATATGAGACAGTAACTAGTATATTCATTGACCAGAAGAAAAATGATGTGGTGGGTTTTAATAAAGACATATATACGTGGACTCAGCCACATAGTTTACACCTTTGGAAAGAGGGGAGACTTCAAAAAGAATGGAGTCTCGGTGAATCTGCAGACCCAACTTGTTTCGTGTGCTCTTCTTATGTTCTAAGCTCAGCGCAAATCAAGCAGGCCCTAATCTGATACCAGACCATTAACAAAGCCTACTTGTTTTCTTTATTTCTCATCTTGGATTTTTAAATTTTGATATATATATGCTGTCAAAACATGTTGGGATAAGCTTGAAAGAAAAGGAAACTTGAGTTAGAAGTTATCCACCTAATCCTACCGAGTTATGAAATATAGGAATACTAATGTTTAGGAGTTATCTAAAAGTATTACCTATTAGGATTAGGAATTATAAATCTCTGTATAAGAAGATGCAAGTGTGTTGCATAGCTTATGAGTTTTAGAGATTGAGCTTAAGTTTTGAGTTATTTTCTTGAGCATTAATAAAAGTGAGTTATACTTTTATACAGTCTTTGAACTCTAGATTTGGTATCAGAGCAAAAGCTAAAAGGATGAGTGGTGAGATAGTAGCAACGACGGCGAAGGAGAAAGAAGGAGCAAGCTCTACGACTATCAAATGTCCAATGCTTGGTACAGCAAACTATACTGTGTTGGGAATAAGAATGAAAATAGCACTCAAAGTTCATAAAGTATGGGAAGCCATTGAAGAGGAGGCAATCGATGGAGATAAGAATGATATGGCGATAGCCCTATTGTTCCAGTCTATACCGGAGGTCTTGATCTTGCAGTGCGGTGAACTTGATACAGCTAAGAAGGTATGGGATGCAATTAAAGCCAGGCATGTTGGAGCAGAGAGAGTCAAAGAAGCACGGTTACAAACTCTAATGAGTGAATTTGATCGCTTAAAGATGAAGGAAACAGAATCTATAGATGATTTTGGAGGAAAACTTGCTGAGATATCATCAAAGTCTGCAGCCCTAGGTGTCAGCATAGAAGAACCAAAACTGGTGAAGAAATTCTTGAGTAGTCTACCTCGGAGAAAATATATTCGCATTGTTGCGTCCTTAGAACAGGTTCTAGACCTAAACAAAACAAGTTTTGAGGACATTATAGGACGCTTAAAAGCGTATGAAGAACGCATCTCCGAGGAAGAGGAGCCGCAAGAAGATCAAACTAAGCTAATGTATGCGACATCAGACTCCCAAAGTACACAACCAAACCACGATTATAGAAATCAGCGAGGTCGAGGACGCGGGGGACGCTCGTACTACAGGGGTCGTGGCAGAGGAAGGTGCAATCCAGATACGTCAAGAGTAACATGTTACAGGTGTGATAAACAAGGTCATTACGCCAGTGACTGTTCGGATCGTCTCTTCAAGTTACAAGAAGCACTTGAGAATGAAAATAACGACACACAGGATGCAGACGAACTAATGATGAATGAAGTAGTCTATCTCAACGAGAAGAACTGCATACCTGATAAGTATGAGACGAACAAAGACACTGGAGACATCTGGTACTTAGACAACGGAGCTAGTAACCACATGACCGGAGACAAAAGATATTTCTCAAGTATAGATGAGACAATCTCGGGAAAGGTAAGGTTTGGTGATGACTCCCGGATTGATATTAAAGGAAAAGGTACTATATCTTTCACTGACATGAATGGTGAAGCGAGAAAGATGATGGATGTGTACTTCATTCCTGACTTGAGAAGCAATATCATCTCTCTTGGTCAAGCAACTGAGTCAGGCTGTGACATAAGACTAAGAGGCGACGACTTAACTATGCATGATCAGCACGGTAAGCTCCTGGTAAAAGCAAACAGATCAAAGAACAAACTCTACAAGGTGAGAATGGGAATCAGAGATACATCGCAGCTCTTCTTAAGCGAGATAAGTGAATCTAATAGGTGGCATTCAAGGCTTGGACACGTTAACACAATGACCATGAAGACAATGATACAAAAAGGGCTTGTTAGTGGAATCCCAAACATCAACGTTGAGAAAGAGTTGTGTCCATCGTGCTTACTTGGAAAACAAGCAAGGCAAGTCTTTCCTCAGGCTACAACATTCAGAGCAACCAAACCACTCGAGCTTATCCATGGAGACCTGTGCGGGCCAATAACACCAAGCACACCAGGTGGAAACCGCTATATCTTTGTTATTATTGACGATCACTCAAGGTATATGTGGACAGTTTTACTTAAAGAGAAAAGTGAAGCATTCTCAAAATTCAAACGCCTCAGAGGACTAGTGGAACGAGAAATTGGAGAGAAGATAGGAACATTCAGAACTGATCGAGGTGGGGAGTTCGTATCTCACGAGTTCAACTCGTATTGTGACATCTCAGGAATCAAAAGACATCTTACCGCTCCGTACACTCCACAGCAAAACGGAGTAGTAGAGAGAAGAAACAGAACGTTAATGGAGATGGCAAGAAGTCTTTTGAAACATATGCATATGCCAAACTACCTATGGGGTGAGGCAATCCGACATGCGACATATCTTATCAACAGGATCGCCACAAGATCACTACAAAATCAGACACCTTACGAAGTCTTACGGGGAAGAGTTCCAAACATAAGTCACCTTAGGGTATTTGGATGCATTGGCTATGCCAAAGTAGACAAGATACATCTCAAGAAGCTTGATGACAGGATGAGAGTATTGGTTCACCTAGGAACGGAACCAGGGTCTAAAGCTTATAGACTACTAGATGCTGAGACTCGGAAGATAGTGGTAAATAGAGATGTCGTGTTCGATGAAACAAAGGGTCTGAACTGGAAGAAACACGATGCTGAGGTCGAAAGTTATAATGACTTTATGATCACAATTGGTGAGTTTGGAAATCATGGAGTTACAGAAGCTTTTAAAGCAAACGTAGACCCCAAGAAAGGTTCAGACACACTAGAAAACAAAGCAACAAACGCGGAGAATGATGACGAGGATAATGAAGATGAGAACACGGAGCCAAACTCATCGGAATCAATAGAAGAAGGAGAACAAGAAAACAGAACACTAAGGAGAAGCGAAAGACAAACCTCGAAACCCAAGTACCTTGAGGATTACGTTTTGCTAGCTGAAGAAGAAGGTGAGATATTATTGATGTGCATAAATGATGAACCAAAGAGCTTTGAGGAGGCAAGAGAACTTAAGGAGTGGATAGATGCATGCAAGGATGAAATCCAATCCATCGAGAAGAATGAAGTATGGAAACTTGTTGACCTACCTAGTGGCGCAAAGTCAATAGGTCTCAGATGGATCTTTAAGATCAAACGCAATTCAGACGGTTCCATTAACAAGTATAAAGCACGTTTAGTGGCAAAAGGGTATGTACAGCAACATGGGATTGACTTCGATGAAGTCTTTGCCCCTGTAGCACGGCTTGAAACTATTAGACTACTTATCAGCATTGCAGCCACAAACGGATGGGAAGTGCACCACCTTGACGTCAAAACGGCATTCTTACACGGAGAATTAAAAGAGACAGTCTATGTCACACAGCCGGAAGGCTTTCAGGTGAAAGGGAGCGAGAGGAAAGTATACAAACTCAATAAAACCTTGTACGGATTGCGACAAGCGCCGCGAGCTTGGAATAACAAGTTAAATCGTATACTACTTGAGTTTGGTTTTGAGAAATGCTCTAAGGAGCACTCAGTGTATAGGAAGACCGTGGAGCACAACATACTCGTGATAGCTGTGTATGTCGATGATCTCTTTGTGAGTGGAGCAAACGAGAAGATCATAGGAGATTTCAAGAGAGAGATGGCGTCTAAATTTGATATGAGCGATCTGGGAAGACTAAGTTATTATCTTGGTATTGAAGTTCATCAAGAGGAGGGACGCATAAGCTTAAATCAAAGGCGGTATGCACTTAAAATATTAGAAGAAAGCGGGATGAAACATTGCAACATGACGCATACACCAATGGAAGTAGGTCTAAAACTATCAAAGTCAGTTGAAGAAAAAGATGTAGATGCAACAAGGTACAGAAGAATCATCGGCTGCTTCAGGTATCTCATTCACACGCGACCTGATCTCGCATACACAGTGGGGGTTCTAAGTCGATACATGACCAGTCCGAAAGTCTCTCATGAAGCGGCAATGAAATACTGTCTCAGATATCTTCAAGGAACAACGTCACTTGGTCTTATCTTTGAACGATCAATGCCTGGAATCCCAAAGCTCATTGGATACAGTGACAGTAGTCACAACGTAGACATGGACGATGGAAGAAGTACCGGAGGTGACATCTTCTATCTTGGGAGAAGCTTGATCACGTGGAGCTCAAGCAAACAAGATACAGTTGCTCTGTCTTCATGTGAAGCAGAGTTTATGGCCGGGACAGAGGCAGCAAAGCAGGCCATATGGTTACAAGAGCTATTGAGTGAAGTTACAGAGCAGCCTGTCGAGAAAGTGTTGATCCGAATAGACAATCAGTCTGCGATTGCTCTCACCAAGAATCCGGTATTCCATGGCAGAAGCAAACACATACATCGGCGATATCACTTTATACGGGAGTGCATTGAGAAGGGACAAGTCGACGTGGAACATGTCTCAGGAGAAATGCAAAAGGCTGATATCCTAACTAAAGCACTTGGAAAGATCAAGTTTAGAGAAATGAGAGATCTCATCGGGATGCAAGATATAACGAAAGATGGTTTCAAGCTTAAGGAGGAGATTGTTGGGATAAGCTTGAAAGAAAAGGAAACTTGAGTTAGAAGTTATCCACCTAATCCTACCGAGTTATGGAATATAGGAATACTAATGTTTAGGAGTTATCTAAACACTTAGGAGTTATCTAAAGTATTACCTATTAGGATTAGGAATTATAAATCTCTATATAAGAAGATGCAAGTGTGTTGCATAGCTTATGAGTTTTAGAGATTGAGCTTAAGTTTTGAGTTATTTTCTTGAGCATTAATAAAAGTGAGTTATACTTTTATACAGTCTTTGAACTCTAGAAAACATGCCCCTGCTTTTGTTTTCCAATGGTTAACTTTTTCTTTGGCAATACTTAACATAGCTGAAAAGAGAAAAGTTCTATGCATGATGCAAGAATTGCTCGGTTACACATTGAAGAACAAGAACAAGGCATAAACACTACATTACATGTGAAATATTACAAATCCTAAATAATTATAACTAGATGAACAAATCCTAATGAGATTAATATAAACAAGTAGAATCAGTTACAAATGTTGTCACATTATTTACGAGATTAAGCATGGGAAGCTTTGCCATATATCAAAACTATAACAGACATTATGGGCTCAATAGCCTCAGATGATAATTTTAAAAGCTTGCACATACATCGCATAATCATTACATCACATGATTCTCAGTCAGAGAAACACTTCACAACAACTAATCCAAACGGACCAAACCTCTTTTCAGTTTTACTTCTGAACCAAACACGAGACAATACAAACAAACACGCATCAAATGGCCTGTTTATGCTTCAACAAGGAGCCCTTTACTAGGCTTTCTTTTGTGAAGCTGCAGATTTAATGGCTGATTTCGCAAGAGACGAAGGTTTGAGAACGCTCTTAGGGTTAATAGCCTTTCTGATCTTGAAAGCAGCCCAGGCTGTCCCAAAAGCATGTCCCACTGCCTCTAGCCCTTCGTTTGTCGCCTCTGCCGCTTTACCACCATGCCTGCACGTTCACCAAACACCAAATCATTTCTCTTCCACACTTTCATCTCTCTATAACATCGAGAGTTTCAGATTCCGAATGATATAACTTATCTTACCTGTGATCAACAAGTTCGGTTGCAACAGTAGACGAGGTTGCCATTACATTCCTTCCAGCTACTTCAACAGCATCACAGACCTTATCTATCAAAACGAGAATCAACAGTCTGAATAAAGTGTTCCAAAAAAAAAAAAACATATGAGTGTATCGATAATATAGATAGTGGACTTACTAAATCCGTCAAGAGTTGCAAGGACGATTTCTCCAGGGAGAAGGCTAAAGAACTTCTTTCCTACTTTGGTGTTTGCCACTGAACTTGTGAAGAAGCCTGAAACTTTAATGACTCCAGACAGAACACCGTTTGCCACACTCTCTGTCATCTTAGTCATCTTCTTCACTCTAACATAAACAAAACAATCCAAGACATCAATATACATACCAATGCTACATTTTGAAATTCGAACAAATAAATAAAAAGATATATTCAACATCATGAGTCATGACTCGTGTTCCATTATCTAAAGAAAACATTTGGATACTTGAGACAGGCCTGGACTGGGCATTTGTAACTAAACCCAAGATCTGAACGGAACCAGAAGATTCGTAAATATACATGGTATCCAAACCCGACCCGGATATCCAAAACGAGCCCACTATTCGAAATAGAACCCAAAATCCTACTATTGTATATATTAATTGAGAAATCACTTTAGATGATTTTTGCGTAGATGTCATTTATAGGTAAAATTTAGAATTAATTCTCTTAATTGGATTGGTTGTTGGTTTTGAATTTTCATTTATTTAAGTTTTAAAAAAGAAACTAATCATAGAACTACCTAATCTAATCTATCTTACCATACAAACAATTAAACATTTTAAAATAGAAGAATTAACATAATTTGTTTACAGAAACGATTAAATATCATAGATTACATTATAGAAATTTAAATAAATACATATGGTATGATAGAAATAATTATATAAACGATTTTAATATATTTATATTAATAGTGTATACAAAAATTATAGATTACAGAAAACTAATTAACCTAATGAATGCAAAAAAGTCAAATATACAATTTTAAACCATTTTGAAAACATTCATTCATTTTTGAGTGACAATGTTAATTGTATAGTTGAGTTATTACTTTCAGAAATGATTAAAGTATTTATATATTTAAAAACAGAAAATATATAGTAAATCTTATAAAATAATATTAATAAATAAAATATTTATTATAATATAAAATTGAAAAATTAGAACATTAGACTAGTACGAGACTAAAGGAAATATACTCTATTAATATAATTCTTATTGCCTTGATTATAATAAAATTATATGGTAAATTCTTTAAAATAATATTAATCAATGAAAAAAGTTATTATAATATAAATTAAATAAAACGAGAACAATATATCAATACATGACTAGAGTTAAGACTCTATTGATATAGTTTTGACTATAATAAAATTGACATGCTTATTTTGTAAAAAAAAATGAAAGGATACATATATAAAACATCAGTAAAGAATAATAAAACTTGTTTGTTATATTCTTGGTTGTATTCTTTGTTATTTATACTTTTACGTACTTAATTTTTTATATGTTTGCCGAAATAAATGTGTTTTAAGTATTACTATAGCTGTTAATTAATTATTTGTAATTATTTTACTTCTAAACAAAATAAAGTGGTAGACAAAATAATGTGTAATTAGAAAATGTTATAAAATAATTTTTTGTTCATTAATCTTTGTTTTTTTTTATTAATCAAAAATTATGTCATAAAAATATTTTTTGGAAACTTATAATAAAATTTATAGAATTAACAATATATCTCAATAATCTTCTAAGATTATATAATACCAAAACTTTTGGTTTTCAAACTATTTAAATTAAAAAGGTTATTTTTAATAGTTATGATTATTTTTCAAAATTATAAAATTATAAATATAATATATAATTTTCATAAAATATTTATATCCGCGAAATCGCGGGTAACCACCTAGTAGTATTTTAAACATGAATAATTAACTCAAATACTCATATGTTTATTTAGATATATATCTCAAAATATCCAAATTCCAAGTATTTTTAACTGAACTCATTTCGCCTATTCCTAATCCTAATTGTGATGTAACTACGGAGGGATCCTATGTAAACATAGTATCTATTTGTATAGCTCGAATGACTCCTTCTCATATTGAGAATGTATATAACCCTGAAATGAGTTAACTAAATCAAAATACCATTAGTTCAGACATACCTCTTGATCCTTTTCAAGGTATCAGGATGAACATCCCTCTCCTTCTCAGCCTTACTCAACCTCCTCTTCATGAAATCATTCCCCCAGTTGAGCCGATCCATAGTCACATCTCCACACCACAGAATCCCTTTGATCAAATGCCCCGAGCCACTAGCTATCAGCTTCGCCGTCTTCCCACTATAATCCTCCACGTTCGGAGCTAGAGTCGTCCAATACGCAGCGCACTGCTTCTCCACAATCTCTTTCCTCTCTCCCGTAAGCTCCACCGGAGACGTCTCCCTCGCCACCGTCACGTCCAAAACCTCCTCCCCTGTTTCCTTCGCTTCCTCCGACACTTTCTGAACCGTGAAACAGCTGTAATGATCCAAGATCCTCTCGAGCTCCTCCAGCAAATGCTCTTGGCCTTTGGAAGCAACCGTGAGTCCGTAGTTCAACATATCGGCATTATCCTCGTCTTCGTCGCTCGAATCAGATCCGAAGTCTTTAGAGGGACGGAGCGTGAAGAAGTAGTGAGACTCATCGACCTTGACGGAGTTCTCGTCCTTAGTCAACGGCCACTGAATCTCGTCGGCGACACGAGCGAGAACGGCGACGACGTTTCCGTCTTGAACGATGCGGATGATGGCGAGATCGCCGCAAGCGAGCTCGACGCTGTAAGATTGGTCGATGAGGTGGAGAATCGCGCCGGAGATTGTCAGGATCACTTCCTCAGTCGCGGCGGGAGGAGCCGAGACGGGGATGGAACGCGTCTCCGGTTGCTCGGGGAAGAGATTGTTGGCGAGATCGTTCATGTCGAGGGAAGGATAGAGGTTGCTTGTGGAAGAGGAGGAGATAGGGTTGAGAGGAGCTTCGGGGTTTGACATGTCGACGGTAGGGTAGAGAGACGAAGACTGCTTGTTAGGGTTTCCGTAAGATTCCATTATCGCCGGAGAAGAAAGATATTTATTGGAAGAAGAAGAAGAAAGTGTAGCAAGTTGAGTATCTCTGTCTTGTGTTCTGTGTTGAAGACGTGGAGAAGGAACGCGTGTACCGGTTTTGTTCGGTTCGGTTTAAGATTTAACCTCACCGACATCTTTCCCGCGTTGCTACACGGTTAATTGATTTAACTGATTTTGACTCCAGGCAGTTTTTCTCATGTCGGTCCATCTTTGTTGTCGCGAACTGAATCGGCACATAAAAAGAGTAGCATCTAAGGTTAATGTTTTCATTGAAAGTTGAACTCAAGACATGAGAATGCATTAAAATTAATTTAATTTAGACGGTTAATAAAATAGTGTATACTATATTATTTTAAAATTTTATACCAATTTTCAAAGTTATAATCGATCTTTTGACAGAACTAAATGATGAGTTGAATATTATTCAAACAGTTGTAACATCACATAAAATATTAGGCAAATCTCCAAAAATTCCAAAAAGAAATATTTCGACCAAAAAAACACACAAAAATAAATGATAATTATACTCTTACTCTATAAATATATAAATATAAATAATATTTAAATATATAATAAAATAACTTTTTTTACTTTTTCAAAAAATATTAAAAAAAATATTTTGCAATTTTGCAATCTGAGAATTCTTTTCCAAAAATATATTTCAAATTATTTTCTAAATTTTATATCTTAAATTTCATTTGGTTTGTGTATATCTTCCAATGATTTGTGAAAACAAAAGCTTCGGTTCAACAGAACCGTTTAGAAAATATAATTGACAAAGGTAAATGCGGATAGTAGCGACGGGTCTTACCGAATTCAATCGTTGATGATTCTCTATTTAATAGTGGTATAGTTCTTATTGCAAACTATGATTATTTTAAAAGTTAACACAAAATTCTAATTAATCGACTATTTGGAACAGTGTTATCTTTGACTATGCTATTATCAGTGGAGCAATATAAAGAGTTGTCTTGTATTGATGATTTCTATTGGAACAATAAAGTAAAAGTGAAAATTGTTATCAATTCAGTCTGAAGTAATTAAGCGTGATATTTTTGATTATTTGAGATTCAATTATTTCAAAAGCAATGATGAGACCTTTATATGAAAAATCTTCCATCTATATATAAGACCATCTTCAATGTATTTCTCTATTTTTTTTCTTCTAAAATAGGAGAACTCTATAATAGAGATGCATTTGTCTCCAATGTATTCCTCTATTTCTTCCTCTAAAAAGGAATATTCTTGATATATTCTTTTCTAATTTTACAAATAGTACCTTTTTATTTGTGAAAGTTGAAAACCAACCCAATTTAGTTTAGCATCCATAAAATTATGATATTATTTACACTGAATATGTTTATAGAAACTATTATGTAAATAAAAGTATGATTATTTATTTATATATTTATATAAACAGTACATTTTCACTAAAATATTTATTTTGGTTATAATTGTTAAAATAAAAAGCTAAATGATCATTTTGTGAATAAAAAAGTATGTCTCTATTATAGAGGAATGCTATTTTTAGAACATCTCCAACCCACCTCTATTTCCACCTCTATAATAGTATTTAGAGGCAAAACCACTCCAACCCATCTCTATTTTTGCCTCTAAAATAAAGATTGCTATTTTTTCTTCTATTTATAGAGGAAGAAATAACATACTTCTATATTTTGCTTTATATGTAGAGATCTCTATTTTAGAGAAATACATTGGAGTAAAACTCACATCTATTATAGAGTTCCTCTATTTTAGAGGTAAAAATAGAAAAATACATTGGAGATGGATAGAGGTGAAAATATCAATCTCTATTTTTTTTTTTTGGCTCAACTACAACTTTCATTCACCCATGGAATTCATGTTTACAATAGGCATATCAGCCTCACACAAAGAAACTAACCAAATTGGCATAATAGAGTAGAACCTAGGAACATGATTCCCTAAAGAAAAAGCCTCCTTTGCTACTCTACCTGCTGCCTTATTTCCTTCCCTTGGATAATAACCTAGCTTGTAACCTGGATTTTCAGAGAGATAATGCTCAATTTCCTGCATGACCGGCTCGAGCTTTGGCCATATTACTTCTTGTCCTGCGGTCATCCTTGCAAGGACCTGAGAGTCTGTTTCATAGAGCACCTGATTGTAGCCGAGACTGCGCATTGACTGCATTGCCCACTTGATACCTTCTGCTTCTGCCTCAATCGGTGAGCCTACTCTCTGAAAATCCTTTACCCCTGCCCAAAGCAATTTCCCTGTACTGTCTCGGCTTATCCAACCTACTCCACTTCGCTGATGCTCTTTACGCCACGCACCATCCGTATTACATTTAATCCATTGGGGTGGTGGAGCTTTCCACATTACTCGTGCATTGCTAAGGGTGGTGTTTGAGCCACGATATGATCCTCTTCTTTTCTTCCTAGCCATGCCTCCATATCCTCCTTGGCCTTTGCTACCGTGCTTGGTGCGGAGTAGTCGATTCCTTTGAATAAGAACTCGTTTCTGTTTTTCCAGATTCTCCATAACAGCCAAGGAACTAGATCATCATGTATCTTGAGATCAGGTCTGTGATGCTTCAAGTTCATCACACGGTATAAATTAGCATATAGGGAGTCTGACATCACACCATTTGGAGGGGCCTGGACCGGAGACTCTGCCCAGATCAGACGAGCGTATGGACACGTAAATAAGATATGATTTACGGTTTCACTGTCCATTGAGCATCTACCACAGCCTCCGTCTTGGGCTATGTGTCTTCTGACCATATTTGCACCAGCTGGGAGAGTGTCACTAATGCATTTCCATATAAAGAATATGGCCAATATTTCCATAGAAATACCAATCTCTATTTTAGAGGAAGAAATAGAGTAGAGTTGGAGTGATTTTATCTCTAAATGCTATTATAGAGGCAAATATAGAGGTGGATTGGAGATGCTCTAAGATGTGTTGTTTACTTTAGATCCATACCAGTGTATCTTTTTCTAGTTTTTTTTTTGTTTAGAACTATTTAATTTGTCTATAAAATTTAATATTACAATCCAACATTAAAAAAAGACTAACATATATAACTGCTAACCTAATATAAGCAAACTAACTTAATATAACCGAATTTACCAAATTTTAACCCCAAAAAACTAAAACTCAGTTTGGCAACAATTGATTTAAAGCTGAAAATAAAATCAAACGAATTTTATTGATTAATCGTGGTATAACAAAAAACTAATCAAAATTCTGAATTAACCAAACCAAGAAAATTGAGTTTTTTTTTAACTGAAAGCTTTCTTATATAAATTGCAGAAAAGGAAAAAAGAAAAGATTACAAGCCCACAAACTGACTTGAGTTAACTGCAGCCCTACTAAAATATATGTTGGAATGGTTTTTTTGTAGCAAAGACATTCTGTTTGATTCTAGTAGTCCTGCGTATTTTACCGGAATCCAAAGTAGAACCTATCTGAAACTCCTAAACCAAAACTGGTCCAAAACTGGTCCAAAACTACACGGATAAATATATAGGTTCAGAATTCATCTATCCAAAAGACTTGAACATGGATCTTAGAAGAACTGGTCCGAACCCAATATAAAAACCCAAATATCAAGGACTATGACTTCATGTGTGTTTCTTTGCTATGGTTTTATTTATATCTTAGTTGTAGTGAATTTCTATTTGTAAACTTCATTTTGTGATATTTTGAAGTAGTATGAAACTTTAAATGTCAAATTTAGAGTTTAAAAATGCTCAGTTTCGAATGTATCTTATTTATTTTTGGTTATTTTGTATATTTTCGAATAAAATTGATAGTTGCTGGGTAAAACAAGAAAAAATACCGGATGTTACAAAAATGTTGGGGGTTATAAATATAAAATATTTCACACAGAACCGATCCAAAACCGAATCAAAAGTTTATGGATATTTGTGTAATTTCAAACTTATTTACCCAAAAAAACTTGGACCTGAAAAAAACTAACCTGATCTCAACCCAAAATTTTGAATTTCACATGACTAATTGCTACTATTTTTTCAAGTTAAATGCTTCTTTTTTATTTGACCAGCAATTTAGAGAAAAAAATAAGAATTTAGGGGTATAATAATGTCAAATGAAACGTTTTTGTTTTACGGTAAACCAATTTTAAAATGTGAGAATATCGTGGAAATTGTACAAAATGTTCTAGAGCGTTGACAGCGCCCCTTAAACCCTAATTATTTTCGCTGGTTGCGAATGATTAGGGAACAAATATATAGTTTTTTGGAACAAATATTTGCACCCCTAAAACATGGATATAATAAGAAAAGTAGTAAAATAACCCAACCAGATAGCATGGTCAATTATACTAATCTGTGGCATACTTAGACTGGCACGTTAGGTTGTCGTTTTGGTCTAGCGATGAGACTTTCTTTATCAATATTATATAAGCTGTATTATGGACTTCTCCTTCTCCACCGATTAATACACGCACATCAATATACGTAGGAAGCAAGAAAATGAGTAATCTTCAAACTGTGAGACACTTTTTTATTTAGCTTATTCAAAAAAGTTAACGTAAAATTATTCTTGTGTTGTCTTTATCATCGAAATCTTCAGTCATGTGTTTCTCTTAAATTTATCGGAAATTACTTGATTATTATTACTATTTTATGGAATGAGCAGGTGAAAAAGCAACTGGAACCATGGTGTGAACTTAAAGACAAAGTGGTTCTTGTGACAGGAGCTTCCTCTGGTATAGGAAGAGAGATCTGTCTTGATCTAGCCAAAGCTGGCTGCAAGATTATAGCAGCAGCTCGTCGTGTCGACCGTCTCGAATCTCTTTGCTCTGAAATCAACAAAACCGGAGTCCAAGCCGTTGCCCTTGAGCTAGACGTGTCATCAAACGCAGCCACCATTCAAAAAGCGGTAAAAGAAGCTTGGGACATCTTTGGAAAGATCCATGCGTTGATCAACAATGCCGGAATCAGAGGCAATGTCAAGTCTTGTTTAGATCTGTCAGAAAACGAATGGGACAACGTCTTAACAACCAACTTAAAAGGAGCTTGGTTAGTAGCCAAATACGTCTGCGTTTTGATGCGTGACGCTAAAACCGGTGGTGGCTCGGTGATAAACATTTCATCCATCGCAGGGTTTCACCGCAGTTTAGCTCCTGGTGCACTCGCGTATGCTTGTTCCAAAAGCGGTGT
This sequence comes from Brassica rapa, assembly GCF_000309985.2. Taxonomy (NCBI): domain Eukaryota; kingdom Viridiplantae; phylum Streptophyta; class Magnoliopsida; order Brassicales; family Brassicaceae; genus Brassica; species Brassica rapa. The sequence goes on along the minus strand of NC_024801.2, from coordinate 2,328,057 downwards.
TGATACCATGACAAGAATGATGGCTATTGAGTTAGGTGCTTATAATATTAGAGTGAACTCGATCGCGCCGGGGCTTTTGAACTCAGACATCACAAAAGATCTTATGCAGAAAAAGTGGCTCAAGGTTGTGGCCGAGCGGATTCTACCGTTAAAGGTGAACCAGACCGTGGATCCGGGTCTCACTTCTCTCGTTCGCTATCTACTTCACGACTCTTCTCAGTATGTCTCCGGCAATATATACATTGTTGACTCTGGAACTACACTGCCCGGTCTGCCCATCTTTTCTTCTCTATGAAATCTTAACACCATGTTGTAATATAAATCTTGGATGTTTCATGTGTGTAATTTTCTTTTAGCTATAATAAGTACAAATGTACACTTATTATAGCAAAAAAAAAAACAGAGAGATCAAGGTCATCTTTCATTCACTATTTAAAAAAAAAACTATATATATTTTTATATATCGCATTTGGTACTTACAGAAGAAACAAGAACTTCACATGATCTAAATCCAGATTTACAACCAATCAAATGCTTTATTGCTCCTGCCAGGAAAAAAAGTTCTCCAGAACTTGCATAATTAAAACTCAACCAAGGGCACTGGCGCGGACCATCCAGATCCGACCCATAAAATTCGAATCTGTTTCTCCACAACTTCCGAAAAATTTGTAAGAGTTGGTGTAACTGTAAACATTTGTGTTACTGTACAATTTAATAAAATTTCAACTAAGTCGCACTTTTAGTAACTATAAAACTTAGTAAAAGTTGAACTAACTTTTATTGTATCTTTTACATTGGCATTTATTTTTTTGGAACACATTGGTAATATGTTCTTTTATTGTATCTTTTACATTGACAATATGTTCTTTATTGAAGTTAAAATAAATAAAGATAATTTTCTAGAGAAAAAGTAGAGACATTATATTATGAAATATATTTTACATAAACTTAGCAAAAGTAGATAAAAATTACATGTCATAACTCTTAAACACACAACTAATCTCCAATTGGTCAGTCACGAACAGTCAAATGAATTTCATTGTAGAAGTCCCAAGCTGAACATTGCCATAAACAACGATCACATTTCCATCGTGTTCTTGATCCATATATGGAGACTACAAACACTAGTTCTATTATTGCGGAGCACCAGCAATCATATGAGACGTTGGGATCTATTCTTTCCAATAGAGACATAAACATCTCAGGTTTACCGTAATCCCAATGGCCAGAGAGCGTTCAACTAGTGATCATGTGATACATCCGATCAACATATTCACGAGTAAAATCATGATAGTTGTGAACCAATCCTCTATGATCAACGCTAAATGCTAAGTTCATCATATCATCTACATATTTGGCAAGCAAGCATCCTCTCTCACCTGCAAGATGAAATTTTCCCTTCCTTCATCAAGTAAATGGAGGATGAAGTATTCATACATACCTTGCAAATAGATGGCCTCTGGATTACCCAGTTGGTAGCACTTAAGCCTGAATGTTCTAACAGTATTGACCTGATCTAACTAGTCATTCAAGAAAATGAGATCGACAGATTTGTAAAAGTAATCTTCTCTGCCAACTGCGTTTAACCCGGGGAAAGAAACTTTAGCACAACCAAAGTCCCGGATATTGGTTATTGCTACCTTGGATAGAATCTTGTGAAGCATGGAAGGAGGGAGAGAAGCCAAGTTGAAGTTCGCCACATAGAGATATTCGTTTAATCAAGTAAATGGAGAGATATTCATTTTATGAAGTAAATGGAGTATTCCCGTTTTATTTATTTGGAGAAGATGATAATGATCATCTGACCCATCTACAATTAGACTCCTCGGGAAGACACGAGTTCAGAAGACACGAATTGTCATTGCAACAGTTGCATACCTTGGATTTGAAACTTTTGGATTTGAAACTTAGTATAACTTTAATTGATAAAAATATATAACTTTGTATAAGTAAGCGAAATAACTGATTTAGAATTGTCAAAAATCATGAAACTAAGCAAAATTTTAACGATTTTGATAGTCTAAATATAAGAAACTATGTAAAATTTTATGAAATTTAGATATTATATAGTTATATTTTGCAAGAAATGATAGCAACAAGCATTATCGGATATAATAAATGAAAATGCTAATATTTAGTAATTTTAGTTTCTGTTATTTAATGATTTATTACTCCAACTACAAGTTGTATCTCTTCCATTTAAAAATGATTTGATAGACGGCTCTAGAAGACACGAGTTCAGAAGAGAGGACTTCTTCTACACGACTTCTCATTGCAACAGTCGCATGCATTAGATTTGAAATTTTGTATAACTTTAATTGATAAAAATATAATTTTGTATAAGTAAGTGAAAGAACTGATTTAGATTGTCTAAATATATGAATCTAAGCAAAATTTTAACAATTTAGATAGTCTAAATATACGAAACTATGTAAGTTTAAGAAATTTAGATATTTTATTTTTATATTTTGCAAGAAATGATAACAAAAAGCAATATCGTAGATAATAAATGAAAATTATAATATTTAGTAACTTAATTCCTGCTATTTAATGATTTATTACCCCAATAACAAGTTGTAAGTCTTCCATTTTGACACGAGTTCAGAAGACACGACTTCTCTCTCACTCCAACAGTCGCATATGTTAAACTTGCAGTTAAACTCCACAACACTAAACCGTGTACAATCATCATTACATTTGCATTTAAACTTTACAACACTAAACTGTGTACAATCATCATTACATTTGCATTTAAACTCCACCGCATTAAGTTAAATAGTCTCCTTCACTGCGAAGGGATAGTTAGATCCATTATTACATCTACATTTCACTACAAAGAAAAGATTCATCATCTTTGATTCCCGATGTTCTGTTTTTTCTTATGATTATACACTTGTTGATTATCTGATTCCCTAATAAACATACTATTCACACTTTCCGATCCACGATTAGTCCAGTCAAATTACAACTATGAATCTTGTAAATCAGAATCTCTGTAAATCGATCGTCTATGGTGGATTCTAAACATTGGCTTTAACGATAATTTAAGATACATACCCTGTGAAACGGAATCAATAGCTCAATGATTTAGCATCCAAGCGACGAAACCGAGTTAGCTCAATGCGATGATAGCGAGGAAGAAGAGAACGCCCGAAGAAACCCGCGGGGGTGAGATGAGAGAGAGAAAATAACAGATTCGATTACTCCCTATTTGAAAATAGAATAATGATTTTTGATTGGTCATCTAATGTCATTCAATCCCTATTCAATCGATCAGGTAGAGGAATGGCACTTTCGACATTAACCATCATTATGGAAAGTATCAAAATAGATAAGAGTATGACATAATAAATAACAGTATGATAGAATGAAGTTCACCCATTAAGAACATCCGAGCGTTTCACCCACTTACAACCCTACAAAATAATTTTAAAATAGCAGAGTGTTTTATTTTTGTTCTAGTAGTCAGTCCTAGTAATTTAAGTTATAAAAAAAGATATATATATATATATATATATATATATATATATATACTATGCGTCCACATGGTCGGACAAGACTGTGTTATATTATATAACTACCACGTCCACGGTCCACATGATCAGAACAAGGCTGTGCTGATCTGTTTGGTTACAGAGTAATGTAACGTTGAAGACTTTCTCTGAATCAGCATGGCCCTTCTCGAATTCTTCAACAGTTCTGTCTTAAGCAGATTTCAGATATCGCCCACAACATATATCGACCAACAATAAAGACATGTTTTACACTTTAGCTTACATCGAGAAAGTGTAGCATGATGAAGAAGTTAAATGGCCTTGGCTCACGTCGATAGTGATAACTTCTGGTCTGAGCTTGATAAAGTCTTGCAAGGAAGATGAAGAGAAACTTCGAAAGAAGCCATGATCTCTGCTTATACATTGAAAAAATGAGAGATGTCAATTCAAGTCTCACACTGAAGAATTAGACAAAGAGTGTCTAATATATAAAGAGATGTCCAACTCTAATAGTACGAGACCTTTTGAGAAGGAAACCAAAAGTAAATTCATGCGAGCCAGCCAATTAGGCCCAAAATGGACAATATCGTACTAATCGGATAATATATAGTTGGACACGGGATTTTACAATCCTAACAATTGGTATCAGAGCGGTTGACGAGAAATCTGCAAGAAGACCAAAATACCCTTCGAGTAGGAATGAGACCCTTCAAAGTGGAAAGGGAGGTTCGGCAAAGATTAGTCAAAACATCCTGGAATTGTAGGAAAAACATTCTCAAAGCCACTCAAAGTAAACCTTGCGACTAAAGGTGTCGAATGTTGAAGATGCGACAAGGCACCGAGATGATTCGCTAGAGGAAAGGGCACAAGGTGTGTGGTCCTTAGCTTGAGGGGGAGAATGAGAGATGTCAATCCAAATCCCACATTGGAAAATTAGATAAGGAGTGTCTAATATATAAAGAGATGTTCAACTCTAATAGTACGATGCATTTTGGGAAGGAAACCAAAAGTAAATCCATGCGGGTCACCAATTAGATCCAAAGTAAACAATATCGTACTAATCAGATAATATAGAGTTGGTCACGGGATTTTACAATCCCAACAGAAAACATGTTATTTTATAAATTATGTCAATCCGCTCTTAATATTCCTCAGTGGTCCATATAAAACTTGTGTTATTGATATCACGCGACAGATTATTATAAAGCTCTACTATTTTATGGAATGTAAAATGTACGTTTCATAACTATTCTAAATCTATAGAATCGCAACAAACACAGTCACATTAAACTGAACTTTTATTTTTTGGTAAAAGAAAAAAACTAAACTTGTTGATATATATCACCAAAGCTCACTCCCCACCCAAGAAACCGCAACAGCTAAAACGCTTAATATGAATGCAATTGAGAAGGTAGGTGCGGCCGAAACGTTAACTGCCTCCGGTTTGGGACTCCCTGAACTATAACAAACAACTAAATATTCAGTCAAAAAGAAAAGAACAAACAAACAATCAAGTAATTTATCCAACAAAAAAAATCAAGTACAGTAAAATAATATAATTTTAATAATTCAAATTTAGAAGTAATATTTATATTAAAAATATATGAACATAACTCTTCTTTTTTAAAACGAACAACCGTTACAAAATCTACAAAGTATATTTAAAACAAAAAACAAAAAAAAAATGATTTTTTTTAAACCAAATGTTAAAAAAAACAATTATTTCATTTTTTAAATAACAAATTTTCTAAATTTTAACACATCTTATTAAATAATTTTCATTAACACATCTAATATATTAATTTCCTTATTTCCTAAAAATAATAAACAATTTACCTTGGAGGACAGAAAGTGATGATGTAATCAGCACCGGAGCAAGTGAAGGTGCTTGTACCGTCGTCATAAGCATAACTATAAGCCGTAGGGCAAGCTTTCTTGAAGAAAGCAGAGTACTCACTCGGCTTACACTTGTCCGGCGTTCCAAACGCGCCGCTACAGCAATACTCCGGCGTTCCAAACGCTTCGCAAGCACTCTTGCACGCCACTGCCACTGCGTCAACCGTTACTTTCAGCTGAGCAGGACAAACGCCGTTGAGATCAGCCGCGCAGCCCGTGGCGTTGCATTTACCGACTCCATTAGCTCCGCCGCGAGGAACGACCATCATGGGGACGTTGTTACCGTCCACAAGACTGACGTCGAAGAAATCAAGGTTGTCGGAGCCGTTGAGTGTGAATTCGGCTAGTGTGGCCGGAGGGTTGGCTCCGGCGCCGGAGCATTCTATTTGGGAAGAGCCGCAGTCGCCTGTGACGCAAGTAAACTTCCCGGTGGTGGCGTTTTGATTGCAGAGCGTGCGACCCCATATGCGGCCGGACCAGGAGGCAGGTATGGAGATAACTCGTGACTCGGACGTGTTTAAAGAGAAACCGGTGGTGGATAAGGGAGCGGTTCCGGCGCCAGAGAGAAGTCCCGGCCAAACAGTGTAGTTGCATTGGTTAACAACAGTGAAAGTGGTGGAGGAAGCACCATTGATGAGAAATAGAATCACCACTAGAAAGGAAGGAACTTTAACCAAATCCATCTTTGAGAATTGAGGCATTATTGTTCGCTTTTCACTTGGTTTGTTGGTCGTTCCGGTAAAGTGAGATTTTGATATATAAAAGGTTATAAGAGTTGTTGATAAGTGGGGATTAGTGCAATGGAAACTTCCATAACATCTATTATCTGATCCCCCTATGTATATGCCATTCCAGAGGTATATACCAGATCCCCTCCCCCCATACATGATACATGTTCAGTGATCTTTTAATTTATTTCAACGTCCACATTACAAAACTTGTAAAATAGAAATATACGAACTAAGTTATTTCATTGATTTTTGCCTATTATTCGTTTTACATTTTAATTTATGTGCTATTTTCAATTATTAAAATTTAATGTGTTCAAATTCGAAAACTCTTTTCTTTTGTTTGTTAAGGAAAGAGACAAACTAAAGTTAAACGTTGGATAGGAATTTGTAGGATCGTTTATAGAAGTTGCATAAGGTATTGGGTTGGGTCAACAACACTGGAAGAATGTCTTTGGGAATGTTGTTTTTTACAACAAAAGGCTTTTCAGTGTATTTTGGAATGCTAATTTATTAAGAAGATTTTAATATCTATTGTTTTATAAAATTTAATATCAAAGATAGCATAAATATATAATTAACAAATACAAATGGATATATTTAATCAAATACCTTCAATTAACATTTACACAAATTTTTATCGGAAAACCCAAATTAAAAATTTCTAAAAATAGCGTTCATTCAAATAAAAATATATGATTAACTATAAAGAAATTTCCTAAGATAGCACTAATTTTTTTTATCATAGATATAGCACACAAAGTTCAAAATTACCAAAATATATCATTAAAAAAAGCTAAATAGGCACTTATATAATTATGATTAAGTAATCAAGACTTAGGGTTTAGATTTGAGAGATGGGGTTTTAGAAGGCGTGGAGTTTAGGATTTAAAAAAATAATATTTTAAATTTAAAATAGTTTCACAAACATTTTTTGGATTTAAAAATCAAATTTTAAAAAACAATTTTGAAAAATTGAAAAGATGAATTAAAAATGTACTATTCAAAAATAATGATTTTTGAATTTTTATTTAAATAATTATTTTTATTTATAGATAAATTATAAGAGTTTTTTATCTCTTTAATGAAACTTATTTTGGTAATTTTCCTGATTGTGTGCTTTATTATTAAAAAACTCATTTTATTATCTTTTGAGAATTTCCCCTAACTATATATAGATATTTAAAAAACAATTAAAGTGTGTAAATGAAAAATTCTACAATAGAAATATATTTTAAATTAGAATTTAGGATTTAGTATCTAAAGAGTAAAATTAGGTTTAGGGTTTATAGTAATTTAGTTTTTTTTTGTTTTGTTTAAAGAATGCTATTAAGATCGTTTTTTTTATTTGTTATTTTTGTGAATATTTTTGGTACTATTGAAGGGATTCAACCTATATTTTTAACATGTAAGCTGATATATTCTAAGAGTATCAATGAGTTTAAGATAAAGTTCAACATAAATGTTTCAAAAGGAGTTAAATGTCATATTGATAAGAAATCTAAATATATGTTTCCCAAATAACAATTAAAATTATTTTTTAAAATTAAACTATGTTACTATTACTATATTAATGGATTTAATGAGTTTCTCGCATATAATAATTATTCTTTAAAGCATTTTTTATTAGATACTAGATATGAGTCCGTGTGTTGACATGTATTGTTTAATGTTTTAGCTTTATACCATGATTTAGAAATTTAAAAGTTAATTATGGTTATGAAAAGTTTACATTCACGTGTCAATCCTATCTATCTTCAATATTTTTCTCATTTTTTTCATTTTGTTTATTGCTTGATATAAATATTGACTTGAATATTTTATTTTGTGCATAATAAATATTTTATATTTATTACTTATTTTATATTTTCTGCATATTGTGAAATAATAAAATAATAATTATATATTAATTAACTAAGAAATTAGTTACTATTATGTAATAAATTGGCTTGTGCATATAAATCAAACGACCGGTCGTGTTTATTCACAATCATTTTAGGGTAAATAAATCAAAACAATAAATCTTATCTATTGACTATTGTATATGATATATAATTAAATTTAAATAATATTACCATAGATATATAATATACTTTTAATATGGATATTTATTGAATGAGGTTTATACTCATATGATTTTATGATTATTTGCATATTTGTGTAACAAAATTTTACAGCAACGATTTTTTTTAATGTGAAATATTTAGGTTTCAATAATTTATAATCATTTAAAAAGAATAATAATCACTAGCATCATCACACGTTCACAGAAGTTGTGTAACCTCACTGTTAAATACTAAATCCTAATTAATAATCACTAAATCATAAATTTAAAAGTTATGGTATTTTAGCTTGAAGGTAATATTAAAAAGTGGTATCCACGTTATAGTATTTCAGGTAAATTAATTTCCCATTTTGGATTTCAAGTAGTTTTCCAAGTTATGGTATTTTCCAGGTTTGGCCAACTACTAATGTTGTTTAGTTTTTTTTTTTTAAATCCTAACAAACAGAAAAGTTTACAAACTTATTCAATAGTAATTTGATTTAGTTTTTTTTTAAAGGAAAACTACTATCAAATACTCTTTTACTGTATTTTTTAGAATTGTAGAAAAATAAAATTAATATTACCTAATTGTTTACAATTATCTTTTGTATTGGATTTAGAAAAATAAAATTACTCTCAGATAATTATTTTCAGTTAATGTTAACTATTTTTAGAGGTTGCATTTTCAAAAAAAAAATTTCAATATAACTAATATTTTTTCTTTTTAATTAAATAATTTTTAGTATCAAATTTGTCATTAAATTCTTGAAAATAAAAATTACTAATAAATAAGTTTTTACATTTATTTTTTGTCAGGATTTAAAAAGAAAAGAAAAAGCAATTTTTTTTGGGTAGGATTTAGAAAAGGAAAAATATATATTTAAAATTTTATTTTATTTTGAATTTTAGAAAAGGTTATTTTCAAATAATGACATGTTTTTATAAACACATATCACAATCCAATATTCTTTTATTGACACACATTGCAATCATGTTAATTAACAATTTTAAAGAGTCAAGATTTATATAATAAAATTTTCATAAAATATCTAAACATTAAATAGTTTTTAAAGCAAAATAGAGAATAAGAAAAATTTAGAACTTAACTCCATGAAATACCATCAAAACACGTGTATTATTTGAAATGTAAAATAATATATATAGATAATATGGTATATTATTTAGATATTTGTTTTAATAACTTTTGGCAATAAAGATGCTAAATCCGTTTACCAAAAAAAAAAAAAAAAGATGCTAAATCCTAGCAAAAAGGGAAACAAAACAGAACAGGATATATAACGTCAAGGACAGAAAGTGATGACGTAATCAGCGCCGGAGCAAGTAAAGGTGCTTGTCCCATCGTCATAAGCGTAGCTATAAGCCGTCGGGCAAGCTTTTTTGAAGAAACCAGCGTACTCACTCGCCTTACACGTGTCCGGCGTTCCAAACGCGCCGCTACAGCAAAACTCCGGCGTTCCAAACGCTTCGCAAGCGCTCTTGCACGCCACAGCCACTCCAGCCGCGTCTTCCATCGTTAGTTTCAGCTGAGGTGGACAAACTACGTTGAGATCCGCCGCACAACCCGCGGCCATGCATTTACCAACTCCGGCTGCTCCACCGTGAGGAACGATCGTCACCGGGATGTTGTAACCGTCGACGAGGCTGATGTCGAAGAAATCAAGATTACTGGTGAAAATGTTTGAATTTGCTTATCATTCACAAACGATGTACAAGAGATTATATGGACAGAGATCATAACAGATCTTCCTAGAATACAGGAGAACTATTCTAACGTAAACAACTTTATACACAAGTAGAATATTATCTAGGAATATTCTTTCACCCTCCCTCAGTTTGGACGTGGGGTTGACGAACGTTCAAGCTGGTCCTGAAGGAGTTGAAGAGAGTTGCCGGGAGGCCTTTAGTGAATATGTCCGCGTACTGAAATTCTGATGGTACATGTAGGACTTTAACTTCACCAAGGGCAACTTTCTCTCGTACGAAGTGAAGATCCAGTTCGACATGTTTGGTTCTTTGGTGTTTGACTGGATTGCTGGAGAGATACACGGAGCTTACATTGTCACAAAAGATAATCGTGGCTTTGCGCATTGGTATGTGAAGCTCCAGAAGTACGTTACGTAGCCAACACGTCTCAGCTAGGGAGTTTGCAACTCCTCTGTATTCGGCCTCTGCACTGCTGCGTGAGACTGTCTGCTGTCGTTTAGATGACCAAGAGATCAGGTTGTCTCCAAGGTAGACTGCGTAGCCTGACGTTGATCTTCTCGTGTCGGGGCAGCCGGCCCAGTCTGCATCTGAATATGCGGTTAGGTTATCAATTCGTGACTTGAAGAGCTGGAGTCCATGCGAGAGAGTGCCCTGAACATAGCGTATGATCCGTTTAAGGGCATTGAAGTGGGACATTCTTGGATCATGCATGAAGAGGCATACTTGCTGAACCGCATAAGTGATATCTGGGCGAGTAAACGTCAGGTACTGAAGCGCTCCTGCCAAACTTCGATACAGCTTCGGATCATCCATTTTGAGTCCTTCATCCGCTGAGAGCTTTGAGTTGACGTTGGAAGGTGTTTTTAACGGTTTGCAGTTCACCATTCCTGCTCTCTTTATAATCTCAGAAGCGTAATGCTGTTGAGAAAGAAGGATACCTGCACTGTTATACTCAACTTTGAGACCAAGAAAGTGAGACAGTCTTCCCATATCAGTCATTGGAAACTCGCTCTTGAGACTGGAGATGATGGAGTTGATGAGCGTTGGAGATGAGCCGGTGAGAACAATATCATCTACGTACAAGAGGAGATAAGCGATCTGAGACCCTTTTTTGTAGACGAAGAGAGAGGAGTCAGATTTTGTTGAAGAGAAGCCTAGTGTTGCGAGATATTGACTAAACCGAGCGTTCCAAGCCCGTGGTGCTTGTTTGAGTCCGTAGAGGGCCTTGTCAAGCTTGCAGACATGATGTGGATGCTGCTTGTCGACGAACCCAGGGGGCTGATACATGTATATAGTTTCAGAGATTTTACCATGTAAGAAGGCATTTTGTACATCCAATTGCCTGATGTCCCAGCCCCTACTGAGAGCCACATTAAGCACCAATCGTATTGTCGCCGGCTTCACCACCGGACTGAAGGTCTCATCAAAATCGATTCCTTGTTCTTGTGTCTTGCCATTTGCCACCAAGCGAGCCTTGTGATTCTTTAGAACACCATCTGCATCGAACTTATGTTTGTACAGCCACAAAGAGTTAATAATATTGGCACCATAAGGCTTAGGTACCAAGCTCCATGTCTTATTCTTAACTTGAGCATCATACTCTTTAGTCATTGCCGGGTTCCAGTTCGGATCAGATAAAGCTTTTTGGTGAGTTGTTGGTAGGCGAGACAAAGAGGAAGTATAAAGAGTGAATATTTTCCTTGGTTTAACAATACCAGCTTGTCCACGTGTGGTCATGCCAGTACGAGTTGGTTGAGGGTTTTGAGTAGTTTGAGAGGTAGATACCCGAGGAGGAAGCACAAGCGGGGCCGTTGATTGAGTGGTTATAGGCAGAGGTGCTTGTGGAGATTCAAGGATATTTCTGAAAAGAGGAGAAGGAGAATCATCACAGTCCAAAAAATTGTATGACTGAGAGATTTGAGTATCGTGATTAGCCTTTGGGAAGGTGGACTCATCAAAAATCACATGTCTTGAGATGATGATTCGATTCGTTTTGAGATCCATGCAACGGTAACCACGGTGATTTTGAGGATAGCCAAGGAAAAGACAAGGTTTGGACCGAGGTGAAAGCTTATGAGCATGAGAGTGGTTTATGTTTGGGAAGGCTAAACATCCGAAGACCCGAAGATGATCGTATGTGGGTTGACGACCAAGAAGAAGAAAATGTGGTGTTTTTGCATCAATGGCGGAGGAAGGTAAAATGTTTAAAGTATGAGCCGCCACGTGCATTGCCTCAACCCAATAAGATGGAGAAAGCTTTGCTTGGAAGAGAAGACAACGAATGGCATTGTTGATGGTTCTTATCATCCTCTCAGATTTCCCATTTTGTTGGGAGGTGTGAGGACAAGAGAATCGAACATTGATGCCATTATTGTTGAAATGATCCATAAATCTGGAATTGTTGTATTCTCCTCCATTATCGCATTGAAAAGCTTTGATTGATGATTTGAACTGAGTGTTGACGAAAGAAGAGAAATGTAAAAATTTAGCCAAAGCATCACTCTTATTACGAAGAGGATAGACCCAGAGATAATTAGAGTAATCATCAAGAAACAAGATGTAGTATTTGATACCGCTTAAGCTGAGGACTGGAGAGGTCCATATGTCAGAGTGAATAAGATCAAAAGGATGCAAACTTTTATTAGGAGATCCCACGCCCGATCAACCGTTGCTGCCATTGAGATCAGATTGAATACGGTACAGAACGTGTTATTAAAAAAAAAAAAAATGGATCAGAAGAGTGTAAGCTCTGATACCATGAAAATGTTTGAATTTGCTTATCATTCACAAACGATGTACCAGAGATTATATGGACAGAGATCATAACAGATCTTCCTAGAATACATGAGAACTATTCTAACGTAAACAACTTTATACACAAGTAGAATATTATCTAGGAATATTCTTTCAACTGGCGCCGTTGAGTGTGAACTCTGCTAGTGTAGCCGGAGGTTTGCCGCCGGCGCCTGAGCATTCGATTTTGGATGAGCCGCAGTCGCCTGTGACGCAAGTAAATTTACCGGTGGTGGGGTTTTGACTGCAGAGCGTGCGACCCCATATGCGGCCGGACCAGGAGGCGGGTATGGAGATGACCCGTGACTCGGATGAGTTTAAGGAGAAACCGGTAGTGGATAAGGGAGCAGTTCCGGCGCCAGAGAGAAGTCCCGGCCAAACAGTGTAGTTGCATTGGTTAACGACTGTGAAAGTGGTGGAGGAACCGCCATTAATGAGAAAGAAGATCACAAAGAGAAAGGAAGAGACTTTAATGAATCCCATCTTTGAGAGCAGAGATCAATTGAATCGGTGAGAGTTGTTGTGGTGCTTCAGTTTCATATACATACTAGTATATCTCCCGTGCTATGCACGGCTATTATTTATTTGTATGTAGATATACACTAAATATAGTAGATATAAATTTAACAATCTTAATTTGCATTTTATTTTATTTTTAAATTGATATTTATAACTTACAATTGCATAATATAAAGAGCCCTAATATAAATCCTGAAAGTAAAATATTGATCTTCTTTCAAAACCAAATAAAAATTTATACATATGAAACACAAATTGAAGAAAAACTTGTGTTTTCCATAAGTACTATTAATGTATCAACCTTACTTTGTAGATAAATTCTATTAGTGTCTTTTGTCGTGTTTATCTCTTTTTTTTTTCCAATGGATGCTTTTGTTATCTTTCACTATAACTTTTACATTTCTTCATTTTCAATGCTATACATGCTTTGACATTTTGTTTCCAAAAAAATCAGCCAAATTTTGTTAAGCTTAGAAGAAAAGTAAAAGTGAAAAAGTATATATAGATCAAAAGTAAACAAAATAAACACATAAATAAAAAAATAAGGAAGACCAACCTGGTCACTGATCAGATTAGTAGGTGATATATGAATCTTTTTCATTTTTCCTCTCACCTGAATTTCTCCAGCTCCATTTGTTGTCTTCTAATGATCATCATTTTTTCTCTTGTGGCACTTCTCAAATTTCTGAAAGATTTTGTACGCTTGCTTTACGGCGAGTCTCTATTATTCTCCTTCTCTTTTTTTTTGTGTGTCCTTCTCTTTTTTTTGTGTGCACATTACCACACAAAATAAGAACTTCCAAAAAATCCAGAATTGATTTAATCTATTTTGAAAATGACATCGACTTCGTTTACTTGCGTTATCACTTTCACCCAGCATGTAGCAAAATGTTTATAAAAAAAGCTATCAGTAGATTATAAAAGAAACGGTCGATGAAAAAAAAAATGCAACATGACGCAATTTAGGATTTGAGGAGGAAGAGTTTGAGTGTTTTTAGCGTAAATAACCTGGACACTACTAACGTTCATCAGCCAATTTTGGAGTACGACTGGCCTGCCCGTTTGAAGCCTATTGTTGTGCCACCGTGGGTTTGCCAGAGATTTCGTTGATATTGATCCACCATTCGATACTATGGATACGGTTAATAAAATTTTCAATCTATCTGTTTTTTTTTTTTTTTTTCACGATGAGATACAAAGATAAATCTTAATACGAATCGGCAAAAGCCGAGTTGCGAGTATCGATCCAGTGTGGCACACACGTGTTAACATATGAGAAAACACGCTTCCTTGTTCGAGCTTGTCTTGCCAGGAAGTCTGCTTTGGTGTTACTGGATCTGCTCTTGTAGACCACTTGTCCATCTTGGTAGGACGCCCATACAGTTTTAAACTCGTCAAGTTCAGTTGCAAAGGCCGGCCAGTCTTCAGGTGTAGCGATCATTTTGACTAGCTCTTGAGAGTCAGTAACAAAATAATTGCAGTAACGCTGAAAGCGAAGTAAACATTTCAGAGCCCATATCAAACTTTTTAGTTCAGTATGAAGCGGTGAGATTTGTCTATGGCATCCTTGGAGCCCCAAGATATCTATTGAACCGTCTTGTAGCTGTAGGATCCATCCTACTCCACTCGTGGTTTCATCATTTTTCCATGATCCGTCCACCCTACATATGAATGTAGGTACCTCAGTGCGGGTTCTTGGTATGCATTCCATGGTGCTTTCACCTGGGTCGATCACTTCATTGGCCAAAAACCATGCATTACATTCACGTATCGCTAGATCAATTGTGTCCATAGGTGAGAATTCACGTCCATTAAACAGTTTTTCATTCCGGGCTTTCCATATATACCAAATAATCCAAGGAAAGACTCTGGTTAATTCCTCCATAGTTCCACATGTATTGGATCTTAAGAGGAGGTAATCCATGTTGGTATAGAGATTTTCTGATGGGAAGACTCCCGGAACCGAAGGAATCGTTGAGAGGGCCCAGCATTGCATAGCGGGAGGGCATGTAAAAATCGTATGGTTAATCGTTTCCTCAGCACAGCCACATCTTGGGCAGCTAGGATCGTTCCCAATGTGTCTTTTGAAAAGTCTTTCATTGACTGAAATTGCCCCAGATAAAATCTGCCACATAAGATGGCAGATTTTTTTCCCGGTTTTGGCTTTCCTAATTTTTTCCTTGAGCGGGTTGAGGGAAGGTAGCTGGTTCCTAAATTCAGTATCCTCGTCTGGTTTTGATCTTGCAAGCATATAGCCTGACTTGACCGAGTATTTCCCAGAAGTGGTTAGGTTCCAGCAATATCCATCCCGACCGGGATTTCTCTTGAGATTTAAGCTTCGAACCAACGGTATGTCGTTGGGGTGGAGCAAACTCCTGAGTTTAGAATCTATCTGTTTAAAATTGCAATTTCACACTTTAGACAGAGAGTTAGAAGCTGTTACAAAGAATTTAGGAATTTAAGCAAGTAGAGATGAATTTGAGTAAAAGCTCTGTGAGTTAAATTTTTATCTAAACGAAAGATTACCGTTTCCAAAGATCGTGAGATGATGGTGTAGTGTGAGGAATATTAGGAACTTTTAATTTTTTTTATAGAAAAGATTAGTTGAGATAAGCACACGAAACTGTTTTGTATTTTTTTTTGCATTTATGTTTTTAAAATTTGTAAAACATATGACATGTGTCAGATTTCTATTTGTTAGGCGACTTGCGCTTTAGTATATAAGGGATGTGTTAGAGTCGGCCGTGACTTTGACTGGGCTCCAAACTAAAACTTTTTTGGCCCGTTAACTTAACCATTTATTGGAAAACTAGGGTTTCAATTGATGACCACGCTTAAAAAATATAACGGTAAAAATTTAGTTCCTTAAATTTTATGCCATTCATGCTGAATTAAAATTACAAACGCATGAGTTCCACTCTATTCCTTTCATTTCTTTATGAATGAAACAAATTATGAAGAAAATTTTCCTTCTCCATTTTCGATAAGGAACAAATTGAATACTAATACATACTAGATCTCGACCCGCGTAACCGTGCAGATTTTTGTTTTCATTTATTTTTATATAAATATTTTTTTTCAATTCTAAATTGGTATATATTATAATATATATGTGTCTATCAATTTATAAAACATAATAAGTTTACGGTATATTTTTTTCATTGAATAGATTTCAAACTTTCACATGTATTTGTATCTTCTTCTATATATATATATATATATTTTTAGATTATTATTTTATTATTAAAATCGTAACTATATATATAAAGTTTAGTAAAATATTGTTTTATTGTCATATTCAAAGATATTGTAACATGTCACAAATTTAGAAAGTTTTTAAAATTTTATACTTTTCGTTTCATAGATTTATATTATCGAGTAAATAATTAAACATTTAGTTTTTGTTTAATTTTTAAAATAAACTATATAGTTTAAAATTTGTTTCATTGGTTTAATGTAGTAAATATTAATCATTGTTAGATAATATGATTTTTGTTATTTAAAAAAATATTTATAATTTTAAAAGTTAACATCGACAAATATTTAGATATTTAACGTATGGAGGTATAATATTATAACATTAAATTATATCTATTTAATTTATACTATCTATAAATCTAATAGATCATCTCTTGTTTAGATCCAATTATTGATAGCCCAATAAAAGTTTCTGTTAGGCCCAAAATTTAAAGGGGAAATTACATTTTTATCACTTTCATGATACCACTTTTCATTTTTACCACCACTAATGAGACATTTTCAAAAATACACTCTTCATTAAGTGGCAAAAGACTCTTATGCCCTTGTTATTTATATATATAATAAATTATTATTTAAATAAAAAAGTAAAAAAATAAAAAATAAAAAAAAGTAAAAAAAATAAAAAATAAAAAAAATAAAAAAATGTAAAACTTTTTTTATGTTTTCGAATTATACTTTTCAATCGAACTTTTTTATAAAAAAAAATTTTTGAATTATTTTATTTTTTTTTCAAATTTCTTTTTGAAAAACGAAAATTATGTTTGAAACTATTTTTTTTAATTTTTAATATATTTTTTAAGTATTTATATATTTATTAGAATCATAAATTTCACATTCCAAAAATCCTACCCCACCCCTCAACTCTAAACCCTAAGTCTAGATTAGTTAATCCTAGGGGTATAATTATATTTTACCCTTCATTAAAAGTGAGGGTAAAAATGGTTAGTGTAAACATGAAAAGTGGTACTATAAATGTGGTATTTGTGGTAATTTCTCAAATTTAAATGATAAGATTAGAGATTAAATGTAAAATGATTTTCTAGAAATAGGTTCATTAGATCCATTTTTAAAAAAAATCACACATGAATCAAAGTTGTGACTTATGCTTTAATATATAAGATGTTTCTATTTATTCATTTCATCAATTGAATTTTTTTTCTTTATATTTTTCTCTTTCGTTCAATTAAATTGTCACCAATTGAAGCCCAGGTGTTTTCATGCACCATGTGCAATAATAAAACTTTAAATTTAAATTATATTTAATGATAAAATTTTGTTAATATTTTATATTTTATTATTTTCTTACCAATATTTTAATATAATTTTTTTTAAGTATACATAAAATTAAGATAAAATAAACACTTTTTGTCATAAAAAGCACTTTTTATTTTAAACTTTTATCTGCTAAAATATATGTATATATTTAAAATTGTAGTTTTAAATAGATTTTATCTACTTTTTTGGATAAAATATATTAAATAAAAAATGATTTTAAACAAAATCATGTATAATTTGATAGAAATTTAACTTGTAAGTAGCATAAATGAATGTGTATAAATATGTAAAATTTATGCTAATGATGGAAATTCTCAGAATCAACTTGTAAGTAGCATAAATTAATGTGTATAAGTAGTATTCTCATAATTTTATACTTTAAATTAATTTTATCAAATTTTATTATTACTTTTGTAGATAAATAATAATCATGTATATTAAATCAATTTATATAAAATTTGTAATTATGAAAAAGTAAAACTAAATAGTATTTCTAAAATCTGTAGATATGAAAAGGATAAAAATGCATAATATGAGTAATAAAAACTGCATAAAATTTTAAAGAAATTTATAATAATAAAAATTGTAGAATTATAAAAATAGAATTAAATAATATTTTGAAATTTGTAAAATGTTGTTATATTTTTGTCATTATATTATTTATTGTTATATTTAAATATATTTACTTTAATGATGTTATATATGAGTTATTACCATATTTTAGAAAGTTTACTAAAAATATAAATCAACATTAAATGTGATTGTCCGTGTCACAATTAGCCTAAACCATGTCATAATTGTTTTTTTTTAATGAAATTGCATGTAAAGATGACACATAAACAGAATTCAAAAAATCATTTTTAAATAATGTCTAAAGGATATAAAAATGTAGCTACCAGAATTCGAACTAGGCAACCGAGGTAGACATACTGTTTACTAATAGACTAATAGCACAGCAACCTTAAAACAAGACCTTGGCATTTAGAGGGTGTCGGTTCGGTTAGGGTATTTCGGGTATTAGATAGTAGGGGCTAGAGGATCCATTTACTATTTGACCATTTTTTAGGTTTGGATTCGGTTTGGGTAGTTTCGCTTTCGGTTCGATCTGGAACCATATGAGAACCAGATTTTTACTGGATTTTTTTTGGTTCCATATTTCTGGTAGTTCGGGTAACTCTGGTTAAATATCAGGTATTTTGAGTAAAATATCAAATAATTAAGATGATTTATGATGCATGTCTTGGATATCTCAGATTATTATGAATATTTCAGATAAAATTATTTGGATACTTTTGGGTAGTTCAGATACTTTATAATATTTGTGTTTTCAAATATTTTCATATACTTTTAATAGGTTTTTAAATTGTAAATATATATATTAGTAATGTTGTATGTATATATATAATTAATAATATTATATATTCGAGTATCCGTTCGGTCCTGGTTCGATTATTTTGGATATAGAAATATTAAAAAAAAACATTCGGATATTTGAAGGTTTCGGTTCATTTCCGGTAGGATATTTTGGTTCGTTTTCGGTTCGGATCTTCGATTCTGGTA